>NC_056526.1:118677717-118793534 GCF_019175285.1 Sceloporus undulatus
TAATAATAATTTGTGTTTCCCCGCCTCTCCCAAAGGATCAAAGCGGGGTTACAGACTACTAAAATAAATACATACAATGCAATACAATACACTATAAAAACACAAAATGGTACATCTATACAAACATCAGTAAAATACAAAAATCCAACAGCATCCAACATCCAGGGGTAAAACAAAATATCATTGTTGGCAGGCATATATGCCTGGTGATGACTGATATTTATTAGAGGGGCTTTCTTCACATCTCACCAGTTGCTGCATGCCTTCCTGTGCAAGACTGCTGTTTTTTGGACAAACTCCCGCAATGTTGCACATGCCCACACATGTGTAGGCGCACATACACACGCACATCACACCCATGGCTATCTGGAAACAGTTATTTTTATGATATTTTTTTTCATAAATTCAAACAATTATCATGTAAAGAACCCATTTATGTTTCTGCCTAGAACAATCCCCTCTCTCAAACTTCAGGAGGTGTGAATATAGGATGAAAACTCTGCAAAATTCTTTCCACTATGTTATTCTTCTCAACCAGGTTACTTGAATGGTGGGAAATCATGTTTTTGGGCAAGAAATGAATAATGGTGAATATTCTTTGCATCCCTATTCTCTTTGCACCAATTTTCTCTACTGACACTACTTACAGCAGTCAGTATCTTTGACTCCCACCCACTTATTATTCCATCACATTTCTGGGTTGTGTACTATTCTTCCACTCTTTATTCTATTACTTTGGTTCTCTTCTCAGGTAGTATTCAGTCTACTTCTTACTTAGCAGGTTAAGCCCCCCCCTCAATTTACATCTCCATTTACTTTTATGTTCTGATTTATCATTATGAAAACTGCCAGATGAATTTTCCAAGGGAGGCATAAGCAGGGTTTTTTTTTTTTTTAAAGGAAAAGGACTTCTTCTGTTATATTCTCTCTCTCTATGATTAATTGACAAAGAAAAGGAAAAAAACCATCAATACAGACAGATTGAAAAGAAGAAAACAAGGGCAGTAGAGATAAATGTTTATATATGCAAAAGAAGTAATCCTTATTACAAGTCAGAGTGAAATATCAGTTCTGCTGCTGAAAAGTTTAACGGTCAGTAAATTTTAAGCTAAGAGGTGGATGTTTGGTGTCATCTTGGCTGCTGTACATCTTCCTTTTCCCATTAACTGCTTGCATTGGAACTCACTGAACAATTCCCAGGTATTTCTGGGTGTCACCTTCTCAAGACACCAGAGTTGCTTCTCCTCCTCACATATTTGCCTTAGCTCATGCTACTGAGAATGTTTTGGTCTGCTAGCTGTTTCATTTTATGGCCACTTTATACAGTGCTATGCCGGCTTGAGCATACACTCAAACCTGCAGAGAGCCGCGTGGGAGTGTGCAGGGCGCAAGGGGCGACGCATCCCATTGGAATGAATACGGCGCATCCTACCACATTGCTGCATCGCTGCCGTGTGCACACACCCCATTAAAGTGAATGGGGCTTGAGCATATGCGCTATTTGGATTATGGGGGGGGGTCCAGAACGGATCCCCCACGTAAGCAAGAGCGCACTGTACTATTAGTAGAAACATGTAATAAAGTAGGGATAGGCATCTGCCAGGGGTTTGGGGAAGCACTTGTATTCTGTAGAGTCCTGGAGGCCACAGTCCCATTTTTGGCTTCACTGTCCACAAAAAGCAGGATTCAAAATAGCAACTAGGGATGCAAGTATCAGGGAAGAGGGTACTATTAGCCCTTTTGTAGCATCTGGGGGAAAAGGCATTTTGGCATCCCTCCTCATCTTTGAAAGGCCTATAATGGCTTTTTGTTCTGAACAGACAGGGACTGGGTGGCCTAATGGCCATTCTGGGGTGACTTTTTGGGGGATCACAGAATTGGAAACAGGATTGTAACAAGGGCCTTTGCATCCATATGCAGACTATAGGCCACATTTTCTTCACCTCTGCAGTAAAACATATCCTTGCTAGCATTGCTTCTGCTTCACAGGAGAAACTGCATGGCTGTATGTTTGCCCATAATGGTGAACATAAAGTTCTGGGCAAATGGAAAAACAATGTAATGTGTCAGTGGAAAATGGGCAATGAATCTTCCTCTATGATACACGAGTCTTCTGCATATAGCAAATGTTTTCATTCATAGGAAAGAATGCTGACTTGCTTTTTTTTAAAAATAAAAATAAATAGATAATATAGACCATATTTGTAAAGCTGTAAATGTGTGAGATAAACCCAACAGAATTTAACTTGAGAGATAGATGCTTTTGATATTTTAATTATAAATTCCATATGGAATCCAGTACCTAATATGGACATGTATGGAGTAACTTTTCAAAGAGCCTAAGAATCTTTAATTACAAACATAGGGGACACAGATAACTTTTAAATTAAAAAAAAATGCATCAGAACTAATTAGGATTCCTTCCTTCCTTTCTTTTGATAGTAGGGAAATGTGAAGGGGAAAACAAAGCCTGAAAAACAGCATAAAAAGAATATCCTGTCTCATTCATTTTGCTCCCTATTTATTTATTTTTCTTTTGTTTTTGGGATAAAAGAACTGCCTTTTGTTGTATGGAGGACAAATAGCACCCTTAAAACAAAAGCTGTCATTCAACCTGAGAATAATTCCATTTCAGTTGTTGAAAATAATTAGGCATCCTAGCTATTAAAATGCTTAAACCAAACTGTTTTAAAGCACAGGTGGTTTATGGGCATTCATTCATTTTGTTCAGTAGAACATCATTGCCAAGACTGGCTGAAAAATAGTGGCAGAAGCTAAAGACCAAATCTCACCAATTTTTTACCACTACTATAATAGACATGAGTTGTAGGAAGTGTACTGAACAGAAGGCCAAAGAGTGAGCCCAGAGGAGTACCAACCAATTATCATCATGCCTAACATATATTTATTCAGTCTACACTGTATAAGATCCATAAATCACATCCTTGGTTATGAGAATTTCTAGCCAATGTATGCAAAATAGTTCTGGAGCTTAGGTGAGTTCCTTTTTTTTTTGGAATAAAACTCCTAGAATAGTAACCATCATGGCCACTGAGGGATTCATGGAGTTGCACTCTAAAGAAGGAACTTGTCCAGGATCTGGTTTGATTTGTATGGTGCAACTTATTTGGGTTTGGCACAACAGTTAAACACAGAAGAAGTTACAACAGCTTTTCTCATTGTGGCAGGCTTAAAATTCAAGTCAGGTAATTATTTTCTTGGAAGTGAAATGACCTCTTAGATGCCTGCCATACATTTCTATGGAAAGAAATGAAGAAATGAATACATTTGGGGACAATGTTAGAGTTGAAGCCAAAGGTGTCTGCCACACCCACCACACCCACATAGGTGAACCCATCACCTTTTGACAGGGAACTCAAGGGAATGGGTTACTGACTACGCCTTCTGGCTCCAGAGCTCCTCACTCATCAGTATATCAGACATTTTGTAAACAAAAACATAAAGCCCTGATGTCAACACTTAGCATCCTGGGACAGTTGCCAGGTCCCCAAATGGATCCAACAGCACTGACACTTGATCTCCATATGGATCAACTGTGTCTGTATGTCTCCACTTTAATTTTTGCAGTGCTCCAGAGTTTCCCTTTTACAAGCAGTCTGGGTCAGTATGGGAAACTAGCCATGTATGTGTGAGGGAGCTCATCAACTTTAAAGATGCTTATCAGAAGTCACTTTGTTCAGATCCACTCAAACTTGGCTAACCTTGATATGACAGACATACTACTGGTCTATTTGTATTAGGAGTAGAAAATTTGTATCACTCCAGATGCTGCTGGACTACAGTTCCTATTACCTAGTTAGCAAAGCCAGTGGGGAAAGTTGATTGCAGTTCACCATTTAGACTAATGCTGGGGACCTCTTTCAGCACGAGGGCCAATCTAGTTCCATGCAGGTTCAATTCCAGTGGTAGACAGGTCCAAAAGCAATTGGTTGGGATGAAAAACATCTACATATTTCTGCCTAAAGCTCTTACAGCCAGAAAACAAGCCCAAGGAGGGGCATTTAAACTTTTTTAGAATGGAGAAAAATCCATACAAAAACTGGTGAAACACCAGACAATGGTGTGATGGGGAAAAGAGCACGGTCTTCTCAGGTAACACTTGAAGGCTGGCTTAGGAGATCTGGAGAACGATATCAGGTCCCAGGGCCTGATGTTCCCTACAGATGGTCTAGAGTGGACACACCTGACCTGAGATCTTTATAACAGTTGGTTCTCCATTTATTCTGCCTTTGTTGTCACCCATATTACCTGAGAGCAAGTTTTAGAAAAGGGGGTTCCTTCTGGCACCCCACTTTCTTGATTATTCATTCTAGCTAGATTCAGAGGTTTAAGCTGAGAATGATTCTCATTTCACTGCTCCCGCAAAACTGTTAGCTATAGCTAATTTCCTTGATCACATTCTTAAAATGCAGTATTCAATTAAAAAACCAATGATGGTTTTCCCATTGCTGTCAACTTCAGCTTCTGTAGACTTCATGGAAGAACAAGCTTCAGGCTTTTCACATTTGTTATAGTGTTGAGCAAACTCTACAAGTACTATTTGACAATCACTACTAAAGACCTAAAGGCCACTCATAGCCTGTGGCACAAAGAAGCAGTAGTTTTTTTGCTTTTTGTTCCTGACAAATCTCTGAATGGCCCAGGCAGTAAAGTTATTTCTTTGGTAGAGCTATTTCTACAAAGACTGGTGTTCTTTTTGATATGTCCAATTGTTTTAAAGAAAGAACTCACACTTTGGGGTTATGACAGGGATGGAATAAATCCTTGTTATTTAAACCTTTGTCTGGTTAGACGTATGCTAGTCTCAGGTTTTCAAGTGAGACCTAGCAGTTATATATATTAAAATTGTTGCAGGAAACACTCATGTTATCTCTAAAAGCTTTTCAAAGCAGGTTTCTCAGACATGTGCACAGCCATATGTCAAGAAACATATTTGTGCTTTTGAATAACTTTTAACCCAAAGTTGTATAAATTGCTATTTTGGACTCCAACTCTCAGAATATTATAGCCAATATTACCATTAGGAGTGCAATTCTGAGGGTTGGCCAGAAAAAGTTATGAAACATTCTTGTGGCATGTCAAAGGCTAAAGAATTTTAATTGGCATCCATCACGTTGGAAGATGTGCATGTGTATAAACCCCTCATGTTTTGGAGGACCTTATTAAATCCCAAATAACTAAATAAATTTTATTTGCCTGCAGTGTCCTACGGCATTCTGTAGAAGGCAAATAGGCCAGTCTCCATGAAAAAGAATAAATGGGCACAAATCTGTCTTCAGAAATGGTGATATCCAAAAACCAGTCAGAAAGCACTTCTACCACCAAGGACACTCTGTCTCTGACCTCAAAGTAACCACCTTTCAACAACAACAACAACAAAATCCAAGCAGATTCCAGAGGGGAACCGCTGAAGAAGAATTCATCAAGTAATCATGGGGACTCAACAGACCGCTTCTCAGGGGCATCTCCATGCTGCCACTTTCCTCACTGGATTGGGGCTGTGGCAACCACACACTGCAGCCCCAATCTGGCCTTCTGTGGCAGAAAAAGAAGCCTTGAAAGGCAGCTCCTTTTTGTGCCACGGAAAGGGTGCCCTAGCTATGCTGCTGGTGGCTTTTCAGCACTCCTTTGGTGCAACATATTTAAAAGCTGCACCAATGGAGCCCTCCGCCATGAGGCTGGGAGTGCGGTGTGATGGTGGCATGGCATAGCGTGGGAGCAGCTGGTGTGCATACGCCACCCCCCTATGCCAGCCCCATGCCAGCGTATAACATCGGTCTATACAGGCTCTTAGTTCTTCTCTATCTTATGTGGTTTAAATAGGGACAAAAGTTTTTTATTGCATTACATACATATATCAATCAGCTCAACTACATGGCTTTGTTTGTATTACCATGTAATTTTTTCGTTATGGCTGCTGTTTAAATAACTTTGGTTATGATGCCATTGATTCTCCATTCAGCTTGTTCCCAAGGACACTTCCCAAGGGATTTCTCTCGTCCCTAGCTGTTGGACACAGTGTAATGCTGATCTGAAGCTGTAGAATAATAACTCATCTGTTTTCATCTTAACTCTAGAATTTTCCAGCAATCCTTTTAACTATTGACATCTATCATAATTATCCAAAATAATTATATACTTAGAAAAGCTGGCATTGTTCTTTTCATTAATCACACCTACTCAGCTGAATTCTGAAAGGGGGTGGGGGCAAACTTCATCTAATAATGAGATGCCAAGGTAGAAGGAAAACAAAGTGGCCCATATTTCACATTGTTCTGTGAAGGAGAGTTTATAGCCTGAATACATCTCAAATGTGCGGATGACTGATGGGGGATGGGGGGGGGGGGGGGAAGAATAGCAGCAAGAGGCCCTTACTTCTTTTCCTTTAATAGCTCATTCTGACATGTCTTACATCAAAGGCAAATGCTATTATATCCTGATTCTTTAATTTTTTCAATATTAATGAATAGACTGTTTTTTTAAAAAGACATTTTTCCTTGATAAGTATAAATGTAGATGGTGAATGAAACATGGAAGGAAGGAAGCTTAAGGCCAGCATCCTGTTAGGGACATATGCAAGTGTAACTCCATCTTTTGGTTGTGTGTGCATGTTGTTGTTGTTGTTGTTGTTGTTGTTGTTGTTGTGGAGGTTGGTATTCTCTTCCTCCCTCCTCAACACCCATAGCTAGACACAGACTGATGGCATCATCTGCTGAGACCTCTGGAAGAACCAAGTAAAGCTGTTCTCAGTCTGCATCTGGGTATGAGAACATAGTCAGACGTTTCCGGGATCCACTCCAAATTTCTACCAGCAACAGAATGGGAGCTATTGCAAAAAATGCTGTGTCCTAGAGGTTGTGACAGGGGAACCATATGATAGTTTCACTTGATAATGAAGGTTAGTAGCTTATGTCTGGGCATTGTTTGACTACTACTGCTTCCCAGCAGGAAGGTTTAGCATTCCACAGAGATTTTAAGGAGAGAGTGTCCCAGCTCACCAAAACACCAGCTGAGAAACAGAGGTAGTCCAGTCCAATCCAACTCATTCACAAGTCAGTAGTTAGTCCAGGCAGGCAGTCCAAAGGGTAATCCAGAAGAGAAACTAGGCAGAGTTCTAGGCAAACAGACAATCAGTCATGGAACACAGCATCAGGGTAGCTTCCTTCCAAGGTAAAGGTTGGTTGTTATCCCCACCTTTTCAGTGGAGATGTTTGGTTATTTATGGCCTACCTGGGTCTTGCAGGTGCTCCCCAGGTGCACTGTGCTTAATTTATAAATGCTGTGAGCATCTGCATTTTTCTCTGTCCTGACTTCTCTCTGCAGGGGTAGGTGGAGGTCAGTCTTGTTCTTTCTCTGAGGGTTGTGGCTGCTGGAAACTCTCTTCCTGTGGTTGCTGAAGGCTCTGCTCCTATGGCTGCTAGAGTCTCTCCTTCTGTGACTGCAGACCTGGCACATCAGATGGGCTTTCAAACTCTCTATCACAGGGTCCTGGAGCAGACAGCTACAAAGATTGACACTCCCCTCCGTTATGTCTAAAAATATACATTTTTATCTTGTCCTTCTACCAAAGAGTTAAGAGTGATGGACACCATGCCTTCTCTCCATTTTATTCTCACAAGTTTCCCGTGAGAGAGGTTAGGCTAGAAGAGAATTACTGGAGCAATATCATCACTCACTGAGCTTCATGACTGAGCTAGTATTTGAACTTGTGACACCTGGTCGTGGTCCAACATGCAAACATGCCCTACCAGCTCCCCGTTTTTAATTATTCCATTTATATTCTGCCTCACTTCCAAGAAAGGGATTTAGAGCAGTATACCTTTCTTCATGATTTGTGTCTCCTTGGTTTGTGTTTTTCCCATGCCATTCCATATGCTTGCCTGTGGCTCCTGCTGCCGCTGCACTGAAATAACACAAGTCACAACATTAAGGAAATACAAAAGTAAATTCTACTAGATATTACAGATCCAAGGGAGAAGATTATGACATGGGTTCCCTGCTTTTGACGGTAGACCCATGTACTTTTGTCCCATGTACAGTTCTGTCTCAGGATGGCTGATGATTTATTTGTTAGATTTCATCCCACTTGTCTCCTACCAAAATGAGGCACACAATAGTTAACAATAGAATTAAACAAAGCAAGTGCAGATAAACACATACAGTATGTTTATTAAGATATAAAACAACTTTAAAAGCAATTAAAAACACATCAAATAATGAGTGAAAACTACACCTGCCCAGACTACCTCTCCCCTCTGGCAGCAAGCCAGTATAAATGCTAAAGGCCAGCCTGAAGAGAAAATGCATTTGGCCATGGGAGGGAGGACATCTTAGCTTCCTACTGTAGGGAGGGAGCTCCATGACTTTCATTTAAAGACACCCCAGGGAGAATGTCAATCAAATCAAAGAATGGTTCATGCAATTCATTGCTTCTATCAGGACCAAATTATATTTTACACACAGGCTCACATATGAACAAGCCTGTTAAAAGTTGTTCTGGAAAGGAGTGTTCAGGAGGGGGTTGTGGTGGATGGCACAGGTGTATTGCTCAGAAAAGTTACTGGGGGTGGTGGTCAGATACTTTTAGCCAGCATGTTGACTGGGGCATTCTAGGAGTTATAGTCCCAAAAAGTAATTTTTCAGAGTTCTGTCTAGACTGGACAGTTTCTCTGCCCAGTGTTTATTCACTTATACTACAATAACATCCAAACCCCACAAAACAGTGATGCCTTTATTGAGCCAACCAAAAATGTACACAATATAGCATGCAAGCTTTTGAAGCTCCACTAGCTTTTTTCTCAGGCAAACACAGTAAAAAAGCATACAGGAGAAGGAAAAATAATAATGATATTAGAGTCAGAGGTCTACATTTTGTTAACTTCCAGTTGTTCCTACAGTAGAGAGGCATTTTGCCCCTTTGGTCTTGCAAGCAAAGACACTTCCTGTGTAAAGCAGAAAAGCATATAATGACAACAGATGGCCTGTCACATGGGTGTACCATACACTAAGGTACTGTTTGATGTGCAAGGCTTTACTGAGAGAATCTTAGCAGCAGTGAAGCTTCGTACTGTGAGTGCACAGGTACCTACTGGTTCCTCCTCCTCTGTCTAACTTCCTTTGAGGCAGTTTGCCTTTGAAGCAATTTTTTAACCTAGTCTTTGAAGAGTCAGTAATTTATTCTTACACTGTATATCCATTGCTTATCACTCAACACATTCAGTGCATCCTCCTCCTAAAAGTCTCTCAAACAGAATGTAAATGTAAAATAGATCTCACAACAACCCAAGGAGAAATCTATCTTGAGATAAGGTTGTTGCAGCAGGTAACCAGTATCCAGCTAGCCTTTCCTTCCTGAATACCTTTCCATTATCTTTCCTTCCTCTCCTTCTCACCCTCTCACTCCGTAATACTAACCTTCCAACTTTCCAACCCTTATTCTCTCCTTCCCTTCTCCCTTTTACTACAGTATCTCCTTTCTACCTACTCCTCTCACCTATACCTTTTACTTTCTCACACCTTCTCTTCACTTACTCTTTCCACCTTCTTTCCACCTACTCATACGCTCTACACTTACTTATCTCTTCTTTATACTATCTTACCTCTTCACTTTATCTTTCCTTCTATTCCATAACTCATCTTTTCCTCATGCTTTCTCTTGCATATCTTTCATAATTTCCTTCTCACCAATATCTATCTTCTTTCCATTTTTATTCTGACTTTCATATATTTCCCTTCTTCTTAGTGAACACCATCTTTTATCTATTTTATAGATTCAGTATTGCTATATCCCCCATCTTTCTGTCAGAAAATCTAATATTTTACCCAATTCATTATAAAATTGCTCTTTTGATCTATTTATTAATGCCTGAGTTAATTTATCCATCTCCATCATATTGTAAACTTTTAGAGCCATTCTTCTTTTGTTGGGATCTCTTTATTCTTCCATTTCTGTGCATACATTATCTTTGCTACTGAAACCTTATAGAACAAAACCTTACCATGTTTTTCCCTCCTATTTCTTCACTGAATATTCCCAAAAGGTAGAATTCTGGTTTTAGATCCAATTTCACTTCTAACATTTTGGTTATCGTATTGTTAATAATCTTCCACTAGCTCATAGTCTGTTTGCATGTCCACCAACAATGAAAGAAAGTAGCTATTTACCTTTCACATGTCCAGCATTTATTACTTTTTAATTTGTAATTTTTTGCAATTTTGTCTGGTGAGAGATACTTCTGATAGTACATCTTACAAAAAATTATCCATAGGTTTTGAGAGAATGTGTATTTAACTCTTTTAACCATATTTTCTCCCATTGCTCCATTTGTATAGAATAGCTTATACTTTTCGTCCATTTAATCATTGGCTCTTAAACTGTCTCATCATCCATCTCAATTTTTAATAATACTCTATATAATTTCCCTATAACTTTGTCTTTTCCTTCAATTAATATCTTTCCTAATTCTGTCATTTCTCCTTCCCTTTTGAATCGTTATAATTTTAAATCCATTATATACCTTTCGTAAATGTGTTTGTGCATAAACCAACTTATGTGTCCTTCATTCTGTAATTTGATTTCATCATCACTTTATCCCCCATGTTCTTTCAAAATATCCTTGTATTTGTACCATTTTTCTTCTCTAATCATTTCTTTCCTATAAAATGCCTCATATGGAGATATCCATATTGCCATTTTCAGTAGTATACTCCTTTTATGTTTGTTCCATATCTTAATTAAAGCTTTACTGAAACAGTGATATGCTTTTTTTATTTTGTTTATCTTTTTCATATGCTAAGTAAGCATGCCACCCATATTTCACTTCATCCCCTCTATTGATAACAATCTATTATCTATTAGGATTATCCATTTCTTTGTCCATAACAGGCAACACACTGTTCACCCCCTCTTTCCCTTGCATCTTGTAACAGTTTTACTTAATGCTGGGTCCCCCCCTCCAAATAAATTGTGTAATATCTTTCTGCAAATCTTTAAATATCTTATGAGAGTTTATTATGGGTAACATCTGAAAAGAAAGAGATTTTTTGGCTAAACCATCATGTAGCATGAGTGCAATCTATAAACACCTTCATCTGTACGCCGATGACACCCAGTTGTATCTTTCCACCCCTGACCTTTCTCCAAGGCTTGAACAGCAAGTTTCATCTTGTCTCGCAGCTGTCTTGCAGTGGATGCGCCATCGGCGTTTGAAATTCAACATGTCCAAGATGGAGCTTCTTATCTTTCTGCCTAAGTCCACCCTTCAACACTACTTTTCTGTCTCTGTGTGCAACACTTCTATTCAACCAGTCCAGCAAGCCCGCAGTCTTGGTTTTATCTTTGATTCTTCTCTGTCATGTATCCCTCAGATCCAGACCACAGCCAAGGCTTGTAGATTCTTTTTATACAACATTGCCAAAATCTGACCATATCTCTCTGCCTCTACTGCCAAGATCCTGGTCCATGCCCTAGTGGTCTCACAACTCGATTACTGTAATGTGCTCCTGGCTGGGCTTCCTCTTTCTCACCTCCATCCTTTAATTTCTGTCCAGCATTCAGCTGCACGCATTATCACATCTGCCCACTGCTCTGACCACATCTCTCCTGTGTTGGCATCCCTTCACTGGCTCCCCCTCCCTTTTCGTATTCAGTATAAGCTCCTGCTGTCCATGTTTAAAGCCCTCCATGGGCTGGCCCCTCCTTACTTATCAGACCTTATTTCTTCTCACCTCCCCACCAGGGCCCTCCGTTCTGGTAGTCAAGGTCTGCTGTCCCAGCCCAGGATTTGCTCTGCCCCATCTCGGATTCGCCCCTTTTCACTCGCTGCCCCTCACTCCTGAAACCTTCTTCCCCCGCAAACAAGAGCCATCTCTTCTTTAACCAGCTTCAAAACGGAGCTGAAGACCATCCTGTTCAGAGAAGCGTTCCCAGGCATTGCATAATTGTCACTTGCTTTTTGTTGTTCTTTTGTTGTCTGTTTTATTGAATCATTTCCTGTATTGCTATGTATTTTATATGTATTATCCTACTAGAGAGGTCCCTTCCCCACCACCTTTCCCTTCTCCTTTTGTGTCTTTTTAGATTGTAAGCCTGAGGGCAGGGAACTGTCCAGTTAAAAAGATTGTATGTACAGCGCTGTGTAAATTTACAGCGCTTTATAAATAAAGGTTAATAATAATAATAATAATAATAATAATAATAATAATAATAATTCAAGTTGAGCCAGTGAGCCCTAGAACCAATTGGAAATGGATGAAGTTGAGTGCCCTTTAAATAAGTTCACACAAAGAGGAAAGGAAATTTCTCCTCTTCCAATGCCACTTGAGGTTGGTCTCCTTCCCTTGAGACTCAGAAAAGCTAGTGCCCTCACTACGGGTGGTGTGTCCCAGTGCAGTAACTCATAGTGTCACCCCATTGATATCCACCTATACCACACACCATACAGAATCCTTAGCAATGTTTTCCCGCTACTACTCTTCCTCATAAATTGCAATCCCTGTATATCACTGAATGTAATGGCAACCAGCAAAATTAAAATTATACCTTTAAATTACAATATCATTCATACAGCCTAAAAGTATTTACATGTACATAGTTTCATGTGGGTAAAGTGAAAATTTGGTAAGTTGTGATGCTTTTAATTTTAAAAAAAAATAATAAGAAAATTTTTAAAATTTAAAATTTGAAAATTTTATTTTATTTTATTTTATTTTAAATCCTGAGACTTTTTCTTTCTCCTCCCATGGAGCCTTTCCCCACTCACACAATCTCTTCCGCTGAGTTCCAGCATTTTAAAGGGGCACAGGGGAATGCTACAGCCTGTTCCTGCCAAAAGACAGATGTTTGGGGAACAGTGGTGTCACTCTCCTTAAGGTGTCACTTGGTGCTGCCCACACCAGGGACGTAGCCAGGAGTTTAGGAAGAGGGGGTCCAGACTAAGTGCCACCATTATAATGGGGCTTGGGCGCGGCGACGCAGCAGCACACACCATTCATTTTTATAATGGAAGGGGGGGTCCGGACCCCAAGAACCCCCCCTTGGCTACGTCCCTGCCCACACACACCTCGTCCTCATAGTGATACCCCTGAGAAAAGCACTGCCTTCTTTCGAGACTTCAGACTTGACAACTGACACCCCTACTGCTAAATGTGCCCAACAATTTGTTTGGTGTAGCTACAGTATTCCTGGATATATGTTGAGCAACAAAAGACAAATCATAATATGAGCCACAGAGGTACTTGTGTTTTTTTGTTTATGACATGTTTGTGTGCATTCTCCAGTAAATTGTTGTAAGTGCACCATAGTACACTGGGGGAATCCTTTTTGTTTTCATATGTCAGAAGTTGCATTTGCAGAATTGTGTCAGAGAGGGCTTGTGCAGATGCATGATGGACTCTAGCTGACAGTACGATACTGCATCAGCACAATAGTAATTGGCAGAAAATGGAATATTTGTATCCATCTAAGCCCTGGAGGACAGTTGCATGGCCTTTTGTAGCCTCCTGAAGCAAAATAACTCACCCCTTTTGTCACTGCCAGAATGATGCTTTTCTTTAACACTTGCAGCTTTTTGCTAGATAATTTTATTTATTGCTGAAGCCTGCCTTTTGCAAACACTATGATTTTTTTTAATTGCAGTGATGAATACTCTATGAACATCCTTATGTAAAATTAAGTATTGAAGAATGGGGGATGAAATAATGATGCGACATTGTATGAAACAGACATGTCAACAAAATCTAGAAAATTACAGTTAAAATGGCTTTTTGAGGGGGTTTTGGGCAACGTGGCCTTGTAAAAAAACCCACTGCTAAGGACTGGAGCGCAGGTTTGGCGCAGCTTCCGGCCTCTTAGGATGCATGCATCATTTAAACAGCATATCTCCAAAGTGACCCAAAGCAGCTTTATTTTGGCCTGTCTGTATGGGCTCAAACCTAGCATTGTAAACTTTGTAAACATACCAAAGTTCTCTATGTATTTTGATGGGCCAGATAGGGCTGTGATATTTTGCAGATAGTTTGTTCCTAGATAGTTAGTAGTTATTTATAACATGTACAAAATTAATAAAACAGTGTGTGTGTGTATATATATATATATATATATATATATATATACACTTTTGAAATAATTATTTTTACATTGTATTCTGAGGACTTCAAGACAACAACAACTAATAAAAATAAACAGGTACTCATATATTTCACATTAAAGAAGTCATTAAAAGGCTTACCATCTTCCGATATTTAAAAATTAGATTTGATAATAATCAATAAACATTTCTTATAAATAATTGCTATTTATGGATATGACCTCTCTGGACTTTTGCTTACATAGTATCTTGTTTAATAAGTTATTATACAGAAAATGCAGGTAACTGTGTTAATTCATATAATTGAAGCAGTTCTAGTAGTATTCATCTTCGCCAGATGCATTTTTTTAGTAAGGTAAATGGGTCTTTACTGTTCACTGAAGACCAAACCACAGAAAAATATTGAGTATTGCAACAAGGGATCTCATGATACTGTTGCTGGGGGAAATCCAGCCTGCCCTATGTTCCTATGAGGAATACATCTTAAATGTAGAGGAAACAGGGACTGTTGAGTGGTGTGGCAGCTGATATCACATCCCTCTTGATCTAAAAGTCACAGCGGGTTGTGAGTCCTGGTTCAACTAGCGTTACTGGTCATGCAGTAAGAGTATGTGTCAGAGTTTGGGGTATGTTATGTGAAGATGACATGCAAACAGAGGTGAACATGTGTTAGATCTGAAATTTAGATTCAAACATAAGGTAGTTCTAGCTGCTGTTAGTGTATTCAACTGACAGCAAAACCCAGGTAACGTATTTTCTACATCCCAAAGACGATTTGTCAGAAGAAAACTCTTGTATTGTTCTTTGTTGTGCTTTGGAGGCATTAATGCCTCTACCCAGAGGGCAGGATTGTAAGAAGTGCTCAGGTGGCATAAGGGAGTTTTACTGTGCCCTTTAAAGCAACAAATCCTGCCTTTTTTCCTCTTATTGAAAAACATATTTCCTGAGTACATATCAGGCTATCCTTTGCTGCCCAGCCAATACTCGCTTTGTCTCTGTAGTCCAACCTGCCATCCCAACATAATTTTAAAAATAGTGATGGTTGAACTCACTTCGGCTCCCTTACAATCAAGTTCTGGGATAAGAGAGCCCAGAACTGTTTACAGAAGAGGGAGAGGAAGGGGAATCTAAAATAGCTTTGCATGTGCTACATAAAAAATGCTTGCATCTTTGCTATTTGTGTATCCTGCTGCTCGGGAAATTCTTCCATAAGAACAAGCTGGTACTGTGAAGGTTACAGAGCATATTTTGTTCCCTAGGGGGCTGTACATACACCCCCTGAGAGGCAGGGGGATGCCACCCCTTTCCTAGCAGGATAGGAGCTGTGGTAACTTCATGCCGCAGCCCTGATCCAGCCTTTTGAGGGTGCAAAAAGGAGCCCCCCAAAGGGTGCAATAGCCATGTTGCCACAGCTATATGGCACTCCTTTGGTGATGCGTCGTATGGACACAGCACCGGAGGAGTGCCATGATGCTGTGTGCCATGTGGAGCGGTGCACGACATCAGGGCGCATTGGGGGATGGAGTCAGGTGTGCATTATAAGGACACTATGCCCTGACTGCACCCCTATGCCAGCCTTAATGGCTGGTGTGTGTACAGGGCCTAAGAACTGGGGGATCGGTTCTGTAGCAATGACTGTATAGTGGTTATTCACCTTACAAGAGGCTGCATGGTCAACTGACACTCAGTAGGTTTGACTTCCATCAAATTCATTAGCTTCATGGAATTTTCCCAGCACATGCACTTTCCAGTAGTGACTTGGTAACCTTAGCAAACCTTAGTCAAATATAAGAGCTCAGGGCTCCCATTCTCTAGATTCTGGTCTGTCAGGCTGAGAGACAGAAATGCATTGCTTTCCCTAAATAAAGCTGCCTCCTTGATTCACCAGCCTAGCTTTATACTTTCTCCTAGAGTTACAGGGGAAAGAGAGACAGATATTTAATATTGTTATAAATCTGCATTCCAAGAAAATTATTTTGCATTCTTGTCCTCAAAATGTATACATAAAATAGACTTTAAAATGTTCTGGAATTGTATGGCTTCTTTGTATCACATTGCAAGCTGTTTGAATGTTTAAGGGAAATTATGGTCAGTTAATAGTGTAACTGTATATTATGAGAACGGTATTCCAAATAATGTTCAGAAGCATTGCTTTTTTTAAAAACACACACCATAGTTTTGGAAAGAATAAGTTTTTGAAAAGTGTTCCAAATGCTGGCAGTTGCGGATGGTGGAGTCTGAGATTGGCATTTGGTTTTTTAAAACCAGCTTCCGAATTCACTGGAAATATATATAATTTCATAACTTACTATCAAGATAGTACACGGATTCAGATTTAGTGACATCACTAGGGTTGGTGTCACCCGGTGTGGTAACTCATGGTGTCACTACCCCTCATTGATCTCCTCCCATACCATAACCTAAATGATCCTTAATGATATTTTTTGTACTAAGGTTACTCATAACTCATAATTCCCATATGTCACTGAATGTAATGGTAATAGTTGTGACATAAACAACTAGCAAAATTAAAATTATACCTTTAAATTATATCATATGTACAGAATAAATATGTTTACATATGCATAGTTTCATGTGGTTAAAGTGGAACTTTGGTAAAATGTGCTGGTTTTACAGAAAAAAATAAAAATGTAATTTATTTTTTAAATTAAATTTTGACATTAAAAAAATTAATTTGGGGCCTCTCCTTTCTTCTCCCACTGAGCCTCACCCCCCTCACACCATCTCTTCAGCATTTTAAAGAGATACAGGGAAAAGCTTGTTTTTGCCAAAATGCAGATATCTGAGGAGCAGTGGTCTCACTCATCCTTAGGGTGCCACCTGGTCTACACACACCCCACACACATCCCACTAGTGACACCACTGTGTGGCTTCATAGAATGAAAATAATTGTAGTCAACACTGTAAAGTAAATGTTTATTACAGAATTCTTATTAGAATTTATGTTTGAGTGGCTGTTTCCTGACTCTTTGCTTATAATCAAGTAGTTTAAGGTTCAGGAATACAATAGCAATAGCAATAACAGTAGCACATACATTTCTATACTGCATATCAGTGCATTTAAGCACTCCCTGAGTGGTTTACAATGTGTAACCCAATTGCCCCCAATAAGCTGGGAACTCATTTTAGCAACCTCAGAAGGATGCTAGGCTGAGTCAACCCTGGAGCCCCTGGCTGGTATCGAACTCACAACCTTGTGACTGTGAATGAGTGGCTACAGTACCAGCATTTAACCACTGCTTCACCAGGGCTCCTCTCTCTCTCTCTCTCTCTATATATATATATATATATATATATATAGTCTGAAAATATGTCAGCAGACTTCCAGTGCCACAAGTGCAGCATAAGACCTGACCTTGCAGGCAGTTATGAAATGACCTTGGATATTTCTTTGGACATTCAGCTAACACTGTGGAAAGCCTTAATGTGTGCAGCAAATTGTGATTCTGCTATTAATTATTCATTAACGACTGAACTCTGATTTCCCAGTTTAAAATTAATTCAGTAATTGCTTTATATATCATTCTAATAAGCTGTAATGAAACATATTACTTTGGTTAGAACAACATCACCTTTCATATGCAACAGGATGCAAATAGATATCTTTATAACCATGATACTTAACCATTCATATAGAGCTTTATAAAAGTGTACAAGGTGTTTCCTGTACATTATTTTGTGATCATCTTTACAATATTATTTTTCCCACTATATTAATGGGGAATTGAGGCTGTGAGGTCCAGGCTTGCCTCAGGCCACCCAGTGATTTCCCAGCAGGAGCAAAATTCCAGGTAGGATATTCAAATACACAGCTCAATCTTTTTTTGCCCCTATGCAGTCTCAGACCTACTTAGCTCTGCTTGGAGAAACACCTACAAACTGGATTTCTATCTATGCTAAGAGCACTTTTACAGCTATGATTTCCCTCTTCATGTCTTCTATCTTTCTAATAAATATCAGCCCTTCCCAGTCAATTCCATTTGAATTTTAACATTATGTCTATCTTGGGTCTTGTTTAGAGAACATTCTGTATGATTTCTGTTTGTCTTACACTGTAAAAAAAAAAAAAAGATGAAGAGATCGAAGAAAGCTGAAGGTGCTGGGACACTCTAGTGCATGCTTTGTCAAGCTGGCACCCTTCAGACATGTCAGAATATATTCTTTATCATCCAGTGACCAAGCTGGCTGACACTGATGGAAGATGTAGCCTATCACATCTACAGGGCAACAAGAAAGGCTTCTTTAAAGTCTCTGGACACTCAACATCTTTGCAGGATTCATGGCTACAGAGGGATTCTGCTAACTATGGATGTTTTGGCCCCATAACTGCTATGAAGACCTGACAATGATGGGGTGACTTGGAGGTCTCTCATTCATAGGGTCTCCATAAGTCAAAGGTGACTTGATGGCAGTTAATGACAACAAACTTCACTGTTCCTGAAGATCACCCCCCCCCCCACCAGTCCTCTTTCCATTCCCTTTGGTTTTCTGTTCTTGATCTCACCACACCTTTCCTTGTATTCCATTTTCTTCTCACTTGGGCAGTATAAGCCTTTTCTCTAGAGGGAAAGTGCCACTGTCATTACATTTGGAAGAGCAGGGGTGAAAAATTGTGGTAGTTGGAGTGGGAGCAAACTTTCTGCCTAACAACTCTGTAGGACCACACAGACTGCCAAAAAAAAAAAAACCCCAGCCAGTTGCAGCTAGTTTTTAGTTATGAAAAAAAAATGTATATTTTTGTGTTAAATTGTGCAAGTGGCCCACTGCAAGCAAAAGGCAAATTGCCACTCCTGGAGGAATCCAGAAGAAGGAATTCTATCACCTTACGCCCCTTTCATTTTGGCCAGAACAAAAGGTGACTACAAAACCAGTATTTAGAGCCACTGATGTTATCTGTGTTATGTTACAGATAGTAGCAGGAGTCAGCGTAGCTATGCACCTGCTCTGGTAAGGAGGGTCACTGCCAGTCTTCCGATTTTCTTGGCCTTGCTTCTACTGTTTGTTTCTATCATTGCTGGTTCACTTTCCCCTGTCTATGGGTCCAAGTAGTGACCAGAGTGTTGAGATGAAGCAGCATCCTCCATTCACCTTGTGATCTCCCTTTGTGACTGAGGATGGTTGTATTATTGTTCTTAGAAGGAGAAGGCAAATGGGTGGTAGATGCAGAACAGGTATTAAAACTAGTCCAGGAGGAGGTTGGAGGGTTTTGCTCCAAATCTGAACTAGCCTTGAAAATAATATTTAACACTGTTTCCCTCATTTTGAATCCCTGGAGTATGGGCTGTCTTTAATTCTCATCAATAATTGCTTCAGACTAATTCAGCTAAATACAGTCGCACTAGACAGTGCCTTTTCATGCAGAAAAAAATTCCCTTATCTCTAGTTAGGATCTTTATTACTTCTTCAGCTTTGATTTCTCTCTGCTCCTTTTTATCACTGTCTCTTACATGGCTCCAAAAATAAATCTAGCAGCTGTCAGAGCTCTCTTCATGTTTCTGTTAATGCCAGTGTTATCAATCATCCTTTCACAGCAAGGGGTATTAGACAATGGGGCAGATAGGCAAATCCAAATCTGTTTAAATAAGACAGTGTGTTTCCGTCGCCTCTTCCTAAAATGTTATCAGTGGGGAAAAAAATTCCAAGAACTTGCTAAGTCCTAAATACATTTTCTGTGGCAAAAATGATACGGATTAACATTTCAGCTCCATGTCTGTCTCACGTTCATGAAAAACGTGAAAATGATTTTCACATTCACTTGGTACCATCATTATTATAAGTTATACGGTTATAATAATTTACATGACAAAGACTCTTTTTAAAATAAAAATCATCTCCCTCTGGATTCTTCTAACATTGCTGGTTTTAGGCACAGTGGAGAACTGAAATTTGCCTTAGGGTTTGTTCTCAAAACTTGTGTCCGTGTGTGTGTCTGTCTGTCTGTCTGTCTCTTTGTATGGTTTGGGGCTTTTAAAAAACTTGTACAAGAGATGCACATAACCTCTTCTGGATCTGGCTAGTCTTGTCTTATCTTATTTTTTGCTTTCCACCGATTTGTCTGAATTTTTGGGTTGTTTGCATTTTCTTGGTCTGAATTCCAATGTCCCTATCCATGTCAAAATCCTGCTCTAGGGAAAATTCAGTATTATAATTAGCACAAACTGTTCTCATGGTAAGTTGCTAGAATTATCAGGTTAAAAACAGGACAGTGTCCCTTACCTTTAACAGTTGTGTGAACAGGGGCATTTCAAAAGTTGGGACTTCTATGCCAAGCAGCACCTGCTTATATTCCCTCTTCTAAATAACTGTTAGAAGTACAAGGATCTTCCTCTATTTTTCACCTGACAACTCTGAAAGATAGTCATCTGAAGATTGCAGCATGGCATACAACCACATGCATTCCCAAAACAAAGTGAGGTGTATATCTAATTACATTTGATTCAGAGAATTTAGTTGACAACCTACTTGAAGCTGGAAAAGTGCAATGTTCTGTCTGTGTACTTATATGTAGGTTTGGGAACAGGTTGTGAAGGTCTGGAGGATAAATGTGGCCAGGTGTGCATCAGCCTTAGGACACTGCCATGGCCAACCCTGGGTTGGTGGAGCAGCTAACAGAAATGTTGCGTAAGGAAGTATCACTTTATTCAACACTTGAAAAAAATGGTTCTGCTAATTTAGCCCCTGATTTCACTAATATAAAGCCTCAAAAGGCTTCAGACAGTCTCATTGTGGATTGTCAGGCATGACTGTAAAACATGTGGATGTTTGTCTTCAAGTCACCAGTTGATTTTTGTTTGGTTCCATGAACTTCATAGGGTTGTTGTTGTTGTTGTTATTTTCTTAGGGAAGAAATGCTTAGAAGTAGTTTGCCATTTGCTTCTTTTGAAATGTTTAGCTTCCAGGTTAAGATGGAATCTGGTAATTTAATGGTAAGTAGGCCTTGGCCATGACTGTTATACTTTCCATTTATCACAATTCCCTCTAGAGTAACTAAAGGAAAACCAGATAGGATTTCTTCAGTGCCAGGGACAATACTTCTCCAGAGAGGCGAAGAAGATTACTATTGAACATGGCTTCTTTCCATGTTGGTTTCCATAGCATCCTTACTGGTTTCCTAATCTCCTCATATTCCCTTCAGTGGCTTCCTCAACCATCTCTGTTCTTCATAGTCCCCTATGTTGCATCCCACAAGCTTTCCCCAGCTCAACAGGTGACAAAGTTCCTTTCCTTTCTAAATGCTCTACCCAGCAAGACCCTAGGTTGCAGCTATCTTCCATCTTTATTTTCTAATAAAGGTTCTGGGCTTATTTGGGGCCCGGATAGTGAAGAAAAAAAAATAAGATAATGGTTCCTTTTTCCCATTCAAGGAAATTGAATTGATCTGTGTCTTGATAAATTCAGTCTAATTTCCATTCTTTTTGTTATTCCATTAAAATAAATGTCCATACTTCTATACTATAGCACGAAAAGAAACTCTGCACCTTTCTATTTATTGATCAATTTGCATGACTCATATGCATGCTTTTTATTCAGAGTATATAACTGATAATTTGATTGAAAACATATGGGTAATAGGAACTTTTAACTGTATAGGTATTTTTTTTTGCAGAGTGTCACCTAGATAAAGAGAATGCATTTTATTCTGTACTCCAGATGTTAAAAAAGTATACTAATAAAAACTAAATTCTATATTACTTTTTAGAGCCAGCATTAGGGAGCAAAATAAGGAGAAATGCATGTTTCAGAAATGCAAGATGCTTATAATGTTTATTCATAATGCACTACATTCAAAACAGGGCTATAATGATATATAACACATAAGGAAAAATAGGCTCATATGCAGTAAAACATGTGATTTCTAGCTAAACTCAGGAACCCCATACTGTATAAAGACTTTGTACACCCCTGAACTCACACAATAATATGATGATTCAATATTTCCAGCATCCTGCAAAACTGAAGAGAGGCTTGAATCTTTGCATTACAAATCCTAATATATGTAACAGACTTTACATGAGCATCCATGGAAATGTATGGGGAGGGGGAATCACAATTTGGAAAGACATGGAGTATGAAGTGCAGTCCCATTCATAACCCCATGTCTACTCACATGTTGACTTATCCATGGGTCAATATAAATACTGTAGCTGAACTCTTATTTAGAAGAAGGAACCATAAACCTTGGTGAAAAGCAAGAGTATAATCTGTCCTGGAAGCACCAACCCCCTCTACTCTCTCATCCATCCAGCCTTAAGAGTGAGCACAAAGAGCTATGTCTGCTGGAATTTTGTAAATTCTTTGACATTGTTTTGCTTTGTTTCATCCTTTAGATCCTTTGCTATGTGCCCCTAGGTTTTAATCTCGACTTATCCATGGGTCATAGTGAAATCCATAATTTTGGCCCCCAAACTTGCCCTCGACCTATACACGAGGTTGACTTATAGTCGAGTATATATTGTAATAACAACACTTAAAACTTCAGACATCTAATAAACACCAGAAAGTGGTGTCTAGAACAAGAACATGGAAAATTTCTGGTTTGGGTTACGCTGACTGGGGGAATCTTGGAACTGTAGTCCAGAAAGGTAATGTTCCCAAGTTCTGTTTAGAACCATGTAGGTTATATGTTTCTTGCTTTTGCTCAGGCATGAGGCTAATGCGCAAGCAGAAGACACATTGTAGGACAAATTAGTCTGCAGTTAGAATATTTTGCAGTCCTGGCTAAGAGAGATACAAAATAATAATAATAATAATAAAAAAACAGTACCGTGCTTCTGACACTCATGAAGCAAACATAAACAAAAACTAGGGGTTCTGGTGCAGTCCTAGAACTGCTCCCTTTGAGATATCCTAGAACACACCCCCTTCCATTATTTGAAAGATGGAGGCAGTGGCAGCTGATAGCTTCCATGTGAGTGAGACAGTGAATCCACTTCAGGTTTTAGACAAGGTGATGAACCATAACTTCAAAACAATTTCAGCACCTTGGATACCTTTGATGAAAATTCAGATTGGATTCACAGCCCCTCTCACATAGAATTGGTCATCCTCCACAGTGAGAGTTTCTCTATTGATACTACATAATTCCATCTGTCCCAGCAGCATACACACAGAACCCTGAGAATGGAAGCTATTTCTGTTCCTTTAAATTTCACAAGCCAGCAACTGGGAGTGAAGCCAGGACAAATATCTTCAGCTGATCCCTTATGTAAGAAATCACTCTTGTCCTAGTGTTTGCTAGAGGAAAGCTTCAGCCACTCTGCAACGATTTGTCTCAGGGCTTTCTGTGTCCTAGTGTCTGCTATTCCTGACCTCTGTCTCCAGTGAGCTGCAGCCTTTGGATCTCATTTTGTGGCTCAAAGTGCTTCTCTCTGCCTTGCCTGTAGAAAAATTTACCAGACACATGTGCAGTGCAATCCTATATATTTGTATGCAGCAAAAAGTCCAACTGTACTGAATGGAGCTTACTCTTAATCCTATACATTATTTATCATCTGCAGTCTTCTTCTCTTTACTTCTAGTCAACTTCCAGTCCATCTGAGAGCCACACGGAAAACATCAAAATTACTCACATGACATGCTCTTCATACCATGAAATGTACCCCACAAAACCTATGGAAATTAGAGATTTCACATTTAATTCTGAGAAGAGCAATTCTCTTCCATTTGCCGTTATAAATAAAGAGGCTTCTGAACACTCCAATTCAGTGTTTGGACAGGTGTCTTTCAATTTTTTCTCCCTTCTTTTCAGAGTCCTGCAATTTACTTGTCTAGCTTGTTTTTAATGTTCCATTTATCTCTCTTTCCAGCATTTTCTTACTATCTCTGGTCTCCTTTTCCTTTTATTTTAGCTTACTAAGCCTAATCTCCTCCCACATCCCAAAAGACAGGAGAAATTTTCCAGGGCTATTTAGCAACTCTCCTTACTGTTTCTTCAGTGTTAACATGCCCATGCCCAATATGGTGGCCTCCAGCTCTGGTGGACTAAAACCACCATCATCTTGAGCTAGCACACTCCTTGGACCTGCTTGAACAGAGGTGATGGGACATGGAGTCTAATGACTGGAAAACCATTCTACCAAGTCCCACAATGCAGGATTCCTTGGGATAATCACTGGCTTGGTGCCAGGTCCAGCTCAGAATTTTAATTTCCAGTTCATGTTTCAGAAGCTGGCAAATTGTCCATATCTGCATGATGACACAGAGAGCTGGTCAAATTAAAAACAGAAATATATATCTTTAGAAATAACTGAAAACAGGAGGCAATTGAAACACTGATCTTGTGAAGGCACCCCACCCCCCTCAGAGGCATATTTATGATTGATTACTACTGTAAGTATTGAGAAAATCCCTTTAGGGGCTCTTAGGTCTCAATGGGTAGAAAAAATAATGGGATAGAACACCATAGTATTATAAACCCTTTACTAAATCACATGTTGGCTGGCATTCTTTTCAATATTTTTGATGTTGCAGACTGAATTTACCACCTGTGGAGTCCTGTTGCAGCTGCCTGTTACTTTTCTACACACCATTTGCTCACCATTTGCTTTTCTACTCATGATTTTGCTCCTTAGTGCCTTGAAAATCCATATGTTGGTGGGCTGCTTGGCTTCTAAGTTTTTAGATTTGGGGAGTTTTAGGTATTGTGCGTCATAACTATGAAGACAGTCATAGTTACATCTCCTGGTGCAGGATCTCATGGCTTCATTTGGGCATTAGATGGTGTCCATATTTTATCAAGGAGGTTTCCTCTGAATATTTCTTGATATCTGAATAGTCTCATCTCTAGAACAGGGGTGGGGAAATTATGCCCCCCCCCCCAGCTGTAAACCCCATCATTTCCAGACAGGATTATCCATGGATAATGGGAGGTGGAATTCAAGAATTGGTGGAAGATGGCGCCTTTTCTCCTGCCTGCATTAATGTTCTCTCTCAAGTTTATTCAACAGACAGGGTTGAGATGAAGATGAAATATGAGGCAGTGATGGTGAATCTATGGATAGTGCCATAGAAGAAGAAGCCAGGTCTAAAAATTCCACACGTAAGTAATACTTCTCATGCTTTCAAAGCCATGAATTCTTTAACTAACCATCTAATACAACTGGGAAAGAAAAATTACTTTTTGGACTATAACTCCCTGAAAGTAAAATTTTCAAGTTCTCTTCTGTCTCTTTATCACTCTTCCAGTTGCCCCTGATTAGTATTACATTTAGACATCTTACAGCTCTCTTTGCTCTTCCTTTAATACAACATTCCTGCTTAATATAGTAGAAAATGATATGGAAGGTGCTGAAAGCCAGAAGCATTCACTTCTCTCTCTCTCTCCCTCCCCCCCCCCCCCTCTCTTTTTTTTGCAAAATGTGGACTTTTTGGTGAAGAAATTTCATCACCTCGGTTTCACTCTTACTGTTGCCACCACAGACTCTGACAGGGTTCATAAAATGGATCACAGTAGAGCTTTCATGCTAGAACTATCAGCTAAGCTCAGTACTGAACTAACCAAGCAAGGAAGATGGTTTTGACCTTGGGTCGAAAAGTTTCATGATGCCACCCCAGTGACAAAGACAATTGTTTTAAACGACTCCCACCTTGGTTGAAAAGGGCTGCCTGAGCCTCTCCATCAAAACATTTTTTCTTTACAGTTCATTTAGCATTTCCTGCATATGTGTGTGTGTGTGTAATTTATTCATGGCAAGCCCTATAGCAACAAACTCTCCCAACTAAATTGTCATCTGGGTTGCAGAAAATTGATGTTTCAGGTGTTCCTGTAAGGAATAATTTACTGCATTTTATGGCCTTTTAAAAACCTCTGGATTCCTTCTGCAAAATTGCCATGGTAACAGAGATAAAGCTTTTGAAAAACTTCATTCAAAGTGGATTGGCACTGGAGTTCTACATCTTGCTCTTTGGTTTCCCATCATCTGCCTGCCTAACAGTTTGGGGATTTTGGGGTCTTTTTTGTAGTTGTTTTGTAACCAAAGCAAACGTGGTGTGGCTAGTTTTCTTTACTGTCCTATGTGGCCTATGCAATCCAATGCCCCCTCTTTAATTATAACACAGTTTCATAGGGATAGTGAGGAGCAAAACTGACTAAAGCTAAGAAGGTGCCACTACATTTTGAATATACTAGTTGCTTGTAAACTTGTCTCTGAAACAGGAAGAATAATGTTTTCTTGCTTCAGTTCTGTGGCTTGTGAAGGTGAACAACATAAATAAGAGAATAAATGGGAAAAGTTACATATTACAGTGTTGCTCTGCTTTGCTGAAAAGCTGCATTATGAAGGATTTGGAGTGAGCTGGTTTAGTCCTTGGAGAGAAATTAGTGAGACAGAAGCTCAGAATTTCCTTCTGGACTATTTTATGGAGTTGCATTATTCATAAAGAGTGTGAGAGAAAACAGCAGCAAGGGCACCAAATGGAAACTGGCTTTCAAAAAGTTCCTTAAAAATAGGCTCATTGCACCCAGTTACATAGGTGGAAAAGAGAGAATTCTCTCTGTGTGTGCAGATGCTAACACACTGCTTTATAGCTACTCTGTAGGCTTAAAGTGGTTAACCACAGCTATTTCCCCAAGAGATCATGGTCAGACCTCGATCAAATTATGTTTTGGAGTACAACCCCCAGAATCCCCCAGTCAGCACTTATTAGAAACATTATTTCCAAGTTTAGATTCTAATATAGTAAAACCCCGTGTTATGTTTCCCTTGCTTGGTGCCTTCCAGACATGGCACAGATGCTAACCCTGACACTTACTAGGCGGAAGCACAAGAAGTGTGGGGCAGTCCAACCAATCATGTGGATTAGTGTCAGCAATTGCAGGCCACAGGTGCTGGGAGTAGCATCATATATGAGAAATTTTCGCAGTTGAGACTTAAAAAATAAATCCAGAGTTAGCTAATCCAAACCTCCCAGACTAAACATTAATACAGTGGTACCCCGGGATACGAATTGATCGCGTTACGAAATTTCCGGGATACGAAAAAGTTAGATTGGAAAAAACTGTTCCGGGATACGATGTTTTTTTCGGGTTACGAAATTTTTTTTGGCGCGAAATTCAAACGCGCGGCTTTCCAGCGCTAACGGAAAGCCTTTTTCGGGTTGCGAAATGTATCGGGTTACGAACGGAGCGGCGGAACGAATTAATTTCGTAACCCGAGGTAGCACTGTATAAGTATAGTTTGCATGGTATGCAGGGATACAGTGGCTCAAGTGTTTAAGATGCTGACTCTGTTGATTGCAAGACCGGTAGTTTGGCAGTTCGAGGCCTGGGTGCTGTATGATGGGGTGAGCTCCCATCACTAGTCCCAGCTTCTGCCAACCTAGCAGTTCAAAAGCATGCAAATGTAAGTAGATAAATAAGTACCACTTTGGTGGGAAGGTAAACAGCATTCTGTGCAGTCATGCTGGCCACATGATCACAGAGTAGTCTCTGGCAACGCTGGCTCTTAGCTTAGTAATGGAGATGAATGTAATGGTCGGACACAAATTGACAACCTTGTCAACAGGGAATACCTTTACCTTTACCTTCCATATGGTATGTGTGTGTGTGTGTGTGTGAGTGTGTGTATATATATATAAAAATTAGCTCAGTCCTTATAGTACAGGGGCAAAGATGCTTTGGCCCACCACATGTTTTGGACATCATCTCCCAGAAGTTGGAGCTTGAAAAACAAGGAAAAGTGGAGTTAAAAATAAATGCATACACACTGGAAACATGGAGAAGGAGAAAACGTTTTTTGGTTGACATAGCAGTAGTAAAAAAGGGTAGGAACAACAACACAGAATGAATAGAGAAGCTGGGCTAAATCTCAGACCAGCATTCCAGCCACCAATGGGACTGAAATATCAGTCCAAGCTTCCAACTATCCTAAACAAAATTCTTACAGCACTTGAAGAACAAGCAGCATTCCCAAATGATCCAACCCCCTCACTATAAATAGAACACTTGCAAAGCTTCCCAAATTAATATGTTGATAACTATGGCATGAACATGTGTGCAAACATAAGGCTACATATGAGTTGTAGCAGCAAAACCACAGCATGGCAAACAAGAAGAAGGCAACTTGCTACCAGCAAGTAGCCGCAGACAGATCACCCACATAGGAAAGTGATCTGCTTCAGGAACTGACAGGATTCCTCACCTTCATTTCAAAACATGGGTGTTGACTATGGTGGATTTGGGTACTATGTTCTCACAACATCAACCAATCTTGCTGCATCCCTTAAATTTGGTGGCAAAACATACTATTGAATGTTGTTGGCCGACTGCAAAAATCTTTGAATACAGAGAAGACAAGAGCTCATTTTCAATGGGCTTTTGTGGTTTTCTGTTTCACTTCAATGGGGCAATTTCTGTAGGGATTGAGGTAAAAAAAATGGACTTGGGGCCACATGTTGCTTATAGTTTACGTGCTGACTTCTGTCATTTTATGGGTTTAGGGCCAGATGAAAGAAAAATGGATCAAGTAGCAAATTCTCATTTGAGTCTGATTTTCCAACTCTGACCTGGAAAATAAGTCCGAGTTTTGTAATATTCATATCTCTTTTAGGCAAGCATTAGGAATTCCTAAATAACATGCCTATGCTTGAGTCCAGAAAACCTTGCTAGCATTTATGATTGGGCTTTTACTCTGATTTGTTCTACATTTCTACATAAACTTGACTTTGATCAGGCAGACCATAGTATGTCCTCTGCAGTAAATCATTTGGAAGGTCTGTTATTCCTACTCACAGTCATTATGTGGAGGAGTTTATCTTACATTATTTCTGGTTTATTGGTCTCTGTGCCCTTTTTGACATACAAAGTGATATTACTCCCCCAGTTTACCCTTCTCTGCCATTCTATATATTTTATATCTTGGGATAACCATACTGAATTTCCCATTGTTCAAAAAAGTAGCTTCCCCAGTAAGAATTCCATCTGTGAAAGGAGAAAGAAAAAAAATCACAATTTGTTTTAAATGCTTGAGAACCTAACTGTGTTAAAATAAAACAACAGCAACAGCACAACATGACTGAAAAATAACATTTTCCAATATGAAAGTGTCCATGGAATGTGACTTTGAACACTTTTGCTAAATGGGATTTTAAAGGAAATTAGGTATAGAAATATTGCCAAATTCACTCTGTTTTTGGCTCAGTTTTTCCCTGGGTATAATATCTAACATACAGTGCTTAGTTTGCTATCAAGTGCATTACAAAGGGATATCGATGCAAATTTGGCAACATTGTCAAAGAAAGAGCTGAGGCTGTACCTAAGGACACCACTGAAGCAATAACCAATGTTAATTGAAGAAATGAAACTCATTAATTTATTATTTCATGTGTAGCCGACACATCCTAGGTTCTACCAAGGTTAAACAATTTATCACTTGAACGCAATCACAGGGGAACGAAGAATACCAGCTGCTAGGCCGATGACTGCGTATTAATAGCAAGTGAATGGAAGTCAAGGGACTTGTAAAAAATGTAGATTTCATTGTCAAGATAAAATGACAGGCAGTGACATTCACTGTGGCACCCTCTAGGTGCTGTTTTTGTGGCATTGAAGCCAGAGAGGAGGCTGGGGGGAAAGGCAATAAATCACTCCTTTATTGCTTCCAGATCTAGTAATAAAGAAAAGTATCCTGATAGGCAAAACTCATTGGCATTTATTCTGTTACACACCAGTTGATAAGTTCAATCTATAGTTTGTGTGCAACAGAATCAGCTGCAGCCTGCAATGTGCAGTGAGAATTCTTGTTGGATGATTGAGGATGGAGAGAAATTCAGATCAGCAAATGTTTGTACCTAGAATGCATTTCTTAGAAAGTTAACCCAGTTGAAATTTAAACCAATGGTGTAGGAATTGCTGCCATAGAGATGTTGCTGGAGTGCAACTCACATCCATAATTGTCAGCATAACCAATGTTGAGGAATGCTACAAACTGGAGTCCAGTATTATCTGGAGGACCACACTTTGCCCTTCAATTGAAACAACAGCCAGTGAAAAAGAGGAAAACTGAAGAACCATCCAGTCTGGGTGCATCCACATGCTCACTTAGCATGTTTCCAGATGTTTTTGAGTTTGTGTGCATCTGTGTGAATATGCATGCAAAACATGTTCTAGCCATATCCACAGAGTAAAATATCTGCATAATTGATTAAAAGTAGCCCTACACTCATACTTCCTGCTACCCATGAGCTGAAATTGTGTGTATATGTGTTGACAAATTGCCTGTTGACTTATGACCCCATTAATTTCATGGAGTTTTTTTAGGCAAGGAATACTCACAGGTGGTTTTGTCCATTCCTCCTTCTGAAATACAGGCCACAACACCCTGTATTCATTGGCAGTTTCTCATTCATGTACTAACCAGATCTGATCCTTGGGCTCATCTACACTGGCCACTTAATCCAGGGCCCAGATCAACTGTAATGGTCACCACATGCACCAGGCTGAATCTGGTGCAGTGGTGTGTTGTTGATCAGACAGGCCAGCTGACCAACATTGCAGCGGCTCCATTGGCCCATCTCCTATTTTTGGGTTGCCACGTCCTCACAGGCAAGAGCTCCATGTAAAGCCTGCCTGGCACCCTGCTGCTTCTAATGAGGTCAGAACAAGATGCCCATGTAATCAACAAGGAGGAGGTATATCATATGGCTGGAAGCCAGTGATCTCATGCACATTCCTAGACTGCATGGCTGGATGCTTCCTGGAACTTCCAAGATCAGACACAATCTGGTGCCTTAGATATTACTATCAAATAAAGGGAAGAGTAAGGATGAGCCCATTGTACCCTTCCATTTCCATATATTTCCATTACAGTCCTCATATGTGTCTGAGGCTGAATATCTGTACCTAGGTGCTTTTCTACACACATATGCTACACTTGATGTTTAGAACCCTGGAAATTGTAGTTCTAAACCATTACAGTATTTGGGTAGAAACAGCCCTCACTGCAGAAGTTCTGCCCCGTGGAAGACAGCAGCAATGGGAATGTGCATGAGGAGGAATGGCCAATGGGCTTGAATCTAATCTTTTCCTTTCACAATGGAGATCAGATGGAATGGGGGCAGAACAATGGAACAGAGATAAGTGATACACTCCTTTTCAGCTGGATAATAGCAAAATGGGGGCTTATTTATGTTTCTTGGTGGTATAGTAGATGAATTCCTCTTGTCCATTGCTGTGCTGCTTTGCTAATATTGGAACAGAGGGGATCTCATGGTTGTAGCCACTAATGGTGACATAACCTCTGAATGAAACTAATTACTAGATTAATGGTAGGAGCATTCTCATTGGAGGTCTTCAAGTGGAGGAAGCTAACAAATCTGTCAGTTTTGCTTTCTCTATCTTTTTTCTTTGGTGAATTCTGGTAAATTCTGATGTAAGGCAAAATGAGGAGCTTATCGCTCCACTTAAATAACCCAGTTTACCTCATCCGAATCCAAGCCCAAATTGGGAGGCAGCCTGGTCCTACCTCAAGGATTTTGCAGCTGAAACTGTTGGACAAGTACAGCCTGGCTGCAGCCCAGGTCCCAGGCAAGCTCTAGTGGCCATTTTTCCATGTCAGAAAGCTCCCAGCTTCAAAATAAGTCAGAGCTCACCTGGGACCCGAGCTGCAGCCGGGCTGTACTTGCCTGGAGGCTTCAGTGGCAAAATCCTTATGGTAGGTCCCGGCTGCCTTCCAATTTAGGCTTGAATGGGGTAAGCCGGGTTTACCTAAATGTGAGGCATTGTCTCACATCCTACCAAAAATGGTGTGCCAAGGTGTAGGGGCCAGTGAGTCACACAGTGTTTGTCATCCTATTACTAGCATATGAAATCAGAAACTAACTTTATGCCTGCATATGTCTACTTTTGGTTGCTGTAGAAGTTAGTATTCTTTTCTTCCCTCTACTATGCCTAAAGCTCCCTTGGACATATTGCATTCCCTCTGAAGCCCCCATTCCAACAAGTCTATGGAAATTATTGCATTGTATTTAAAGCGACTTATCCCCAATGAGATATAGGCCTGTTACAGACAGCCAAAATAAAGCTGCTTCGAGTCACAGTGGAGGTATGGTGTTTCAATGATGCATGCGTCCGAAGAGTCCAGAAGTCGCACCAAAGCCACGCTCCAGCCCTAAGGACTGGAGTGCAGCTTTGGTGTGGCTTCTGGTCTCTTAGGACACATGCATCATTGAAACACCATACCTCCACTGTGACTCGAAGCAGCTTTATTTTGGCTGTCTGTAACAGGCCATAGTCATGTTTAATTTTAGAACTGGGTGCTACTGCATGCAGCCCATATGTAGCTCGGATCCCAGTAATGTTTATCCAGTGGCTTTTCAAAAACAGGACCGTGCCATTTTGAAAAGCCACAGGATAAAAGGAGCTGGAATCCAGGCTGCATACAGGTTGCACTTGTCCGGCTGTGTCTGCATGCAATAACACCTGGGCCTGTTACAGACAGGCCAAAATAAAGCTGCTTCGAGTCACTTTGGAGGTATGGTATTTTAATGATGCATGAGTCCTAAGAGTCCAAAAGCCACACCAAACCTGCACTCCAGTCCTTAGGACTGGAGCGTGGCTTTGGTGCGGCTTTTGGACTCTTAGGACGCATGCATCATTGAAATACCATACCTCCAAAGTGACTCGAAGCAGCTTTATTTTGGTCTGTCTGTAACAGGCCCTGGTTTAAAAATTAAATGCGACTGTATCCCATTGGGGATAAGACACTTTAAATACAATATAATAATCTCCTATGTTTAGTACGGAGCAAGGGAATCATGAAAGTATCTGCCTCTGTCCCATTGCCAGACATGAAACAATTAGATCAGCTGCTGTGCCCTTCAGTGGAACCTGGCTGGCCCCAGTAGATGATGTAACTACTTCACATCTGGCTACAAGGAGATACCCAGATGGTTCTGCATCCCCAGACCCCACTATCCACAAGGCATGGGGGTGGTAAACAGATCATTATAGCAGTAAATCCATATATGAAACTACTGCCTACACTGAATCATAGCGAGCTTGCAAACAATGAGTGCTCATACAACAGTCAAAAAAGTGAGGGAGTCTCCTACTAAACAGAAACTACTTTGACGTGGAGATGTTAGTGACTATAAACCAAACTATACATGACATCACAAATGTGTTATCAAATTTTTTGATATCTTTTCCCCCTGATTCAAAGCACATTTGGAAATAAAGAGGCTGTGGTTATGATAAGCATGGTGCAGGTGGATTAATTCTTTCTCCTACATTGCTTCCTTGACTTAAACCTCACCTCCCATGGCTGTTCTTAGCTGCAGGATAGGAAAATGCAGGAAACCATTTTTTTTTATCTTTCTCCTTCCCTACCCCCACTGCAGTGAAAACAAACTTCAATAAGGAAGGCAGACAGGGATGGCAGAAAACTAATAGCTGGTAAAGCCTAGGAATGGAAAAAGAAATAATGTTGAGGAATGGATTAATCCTAGTACCTCTGACTATCAGATTTGGGAGGAAGGCAGGGGACAGATTTGAATGGATATTCCCATCATCCACCACTGCAAACATTATACAGTACATAACAAAAGAAGATTAATGGGTACTGATAGAGCGTAATCATCTGGGAGATATTTGTATGAAGATCATAGTGACCAAGGAGGAGGAGGAAGAGGAGGAAGAAGTGTATATCAGAAAAACAGTACGTAATGGAGAAAGGCTAAGTCTATGCATGCTTTCAGACTGCTAGGTTGGCAGAAGCTGGGACTAGTGACAGGAGCTCATCCCATCATGCAGCACTCGGGCCTCAAACTGTTAACCTTCTGATCATCAGAACTGGCATGTTAACCACTAAGCCACCACATATCTTAAAATAACATGAGGTTACTTTAGGGTATGTATATAAGTCTAGTATTGCTCCCTACCAAACACCATGTAGCTTTTGTGCATGAGCAGTCTTTGCAAACCTGTTAAGTGGACAAAAGGTGAAACTTCCAGCCTGTTGACTTGATCAGAGTAAGAAAATGCACAGAATACCAGGCGATGGTGTTAATATGCCAGGATACTGCCAAGGTTACTTTGTGTTCCACTGAAAAAAATAGAAAATAATTTTACTATAGGCAGATTGTGTTTTATTGACTGAGGAAGTTGAAAGTTCAAGTCCTTAAAAGCTTTGAACTGAACTTTAAAATCCTATAATTGAACAATTATTGGACAAATAAGTATTTTTTCAGAATACTAGATGAAATCTCAGTGTGACTGGCCAATACTTTTATTAATAAAATAAAATAAAATAAAATAAAATAAATGATATTATTTTCTGAATTAAAATGGAGAAAGTAGAATTAATGAAGTAATTCGATTTATACCCTCCTTTTCTCCCCTCATCAGGACCCAAGATGGCAAACAAAATATGACAAGTAAACAAAGCCATCTAAAAATGGATTATGGTGTCTGCTTGAAGAATATGAGGTCTGAAACAACTGAGCCAGAACATGTTGATTTTCCATATAAGAAGAGGACAGTGTTTGCCTTGTTTAATACAAGAGGCATGGTGTATACAAAGGAGCATCTAAAGAAAAGGAAGGAACATTTTGTTATTTGTAAAATAAATGTGTTTTCTTCTGGATATTTGGTATGCTTCATAACTTATTTGGTTTAAACAGCTTCTTATCTGACTCAGAATATAAGACCTGGATAAATAATTTCATCTTCTATATTTTCAGTGCTTCAAGGATTATCATAGATTTTCTGCCTAAGCCTTTTAAGCAGAATCGTGTGATATAGTATTTTCTGTTTGTTAAAATATAAAAAGCTAAAGTTATGACTTGTTTTTGCTGCAAATAAGGGGGAAGAGATGTTGACATTTCTTAACTATTCTTCAGGAGGTTAATACAAAACCAGAGGTTCTTATTCTAATTCGCAGGCAACCACAGAGCAGTAAAAAAATAAAAATATTTGTAAGTAAGACAGAAGGGTTAGTCAGTTTCAGTATATAAAGAAGGAAGATAAATGTTTGAGCCTCAACTTTGTCCTGTCTGAAATAGACCTGTGCTATAGAACAAATCCCAACACTCTAATGTAACTTATTATTATTAATAAAAATCCATCTAATGAATTGCACAGGGTCTCAACTGATGGCATGATGGTGAAGTAGTGAATCAGTTCTAGGTTTTAATCTGAACTTTAAAGAAGATATCCAAAGAACTTCAACCTGTGTCATCATTATCCCATGGCATGGAAACCATCAGCTGCCAATGGAGTCATTTCTGCAAAGCCAAGTGAAAGGGAATGAGGACAAGATCCTTCTGCATCTTTTGTCCCACAACAAATGATGCCAAAGCAAGTCTCATCATGGCAACTCAGTTCAGTCATGATGGCAATAAATTTTGTGTCTATTACCCCTTTTGGAGATACTAAATTCTGAATATTTTATACTGTGTAATGAAGCGATTTCTTCTGTCTGTTCTGAATCTAGTGTCAATCAGTTGCTTTGGGAGACCATTTAGTATTATGCAAGAGAAAATAATGTCTCCATGTTCTCCAGACCATGCATAATTTTATAAATCTCTATTATATTTCCCCCTTCCCAGTCGTGTCCTCCCACTTCTATATGAAAAAGCCACAACAAACCCTCTTTCAAGGAACCTTATGTGCCATTGCTGATCTCATGGGGGATTCTAATCACTTTTCAAAGAATCCCAGATTTCCTTGGATCAAAGTTTGAAAACTGCTGTGCTACAGAACTAAGTTCTAGACTTCCTATTACCATATATTAGTTGCTGATCCCACTAGTCATTACAGAACTGCATTCATAATTTGCCGTGATGTTAGGAAGCTCTAAGGAACATGGTTTCAGGTCACTTGCAAAAGGTTATTTGGAATGAGCTCCCAGTGTCAAGCCAGTGCTCCCAGTACTGGTGAGGTAGCACTTTCCTCTGCATTTTGCTATCCTCTCTACACATCAGGCATATGTGTAATGTTCCCTAAGAAGCCCCAGAATTGCTTTTGAAGCACTAAAATGACTGTGAAGCCATTTGTGCTCAGTTACTTGGCAGTCTCTACAGAATGGAAATTAAAGCCTTCTCTTGAGCAAGCAAATGTAACACTCCTGAGTCTGTGACAGAACATTATAGGTCCCATAGGACTGCAAGACACAGGATTTTTAGCTTAGCCTTTTGGCTGGTGCACAGGTGGGTACCTGAGGTCTATGAACCACATGCAGCCCCTGAAATTCCCCGCATCCCAGGTGACTGCTGGAATTCTGAGGAGCCTCTTTCACTTTTTCCTGCTTACCATCTGGTCATCCATCAGCTGCGTAGTTGGGAACAATCTGCTCTTCTGGCACTGATATTAATCATTCATGCAACTAGTCTTAAACGCCCTTGGTATGAAAACTTGGCTTCAGTGCTATGCTGAGCCAGCTCCAGGTTTTAAAAGCTTTCCTGATTTAAGCACAGTTCTGATTTGGTAGAGTTGCCATTGAGTTTCTATCAATGGACTGGAAGGCTTCAGCTTGGCCAGAAGAAGGGACATCAGAGGAATTTGCACAGAAGGTGGAAGAGAGGATGAAGGAAATTTCACAGGCCAGTTTGAGAGACCCCTACCTAAAATACTGCTTTAATAAGCCTCTGTGGCTCAAATAGTGAATTGAAATGCCAGCTTGAGGAATGCTAAAGCTACTGTACTGAGAACAGAATAAGCAATCACACTGCAGATAATGTTGCTGTCTATATATTGTTTGTAGCTGTTTTTGGTTTAGCATTGTTAGCGCCCAGGAATGCTTCCAAGCTTTTAATAGCTGACCTGTAATATTTTTTTGGTGCAAGTGATTACATTGGGCAGTTGGTAGTAGAGGCATAGTTTCCAAGGAATGATTTCAGGAATGATTGGATGTAGGAACTTAGCAGAATTATCTACACAAGTTGACTGGGTGGAGGTATACCAACGAATTGCAGTGGGAATAAGTAGGAAGCTCAGCAGAAATGTCAATGAGTGCTTTAGGAGTCAAGGAGATTTAATTTAATTTAATTTTGTGACATGCTGGCCATTCTTCAGAAGCATTTTCAGTTCCTCTGGTGTTACCTCTAAATTCTCATAACTGGAAATAGGAAATAAAAGACACCGCATTGTTCCATCAGCTCAAGAATATGTAAAGCTCCACCTTAAAAGTTAAGAGTTGACTTCAGGGCACCTAAGAATAAATAATAAGGCAGAATACTTTTATATATCATGCCGATATAATTCTGTGATCATAAGCAATTGTGGCAGCAAGAAAAGTAATGTGTAATATGCCCATGAAGGAATAGGGCACTGGAGGAATAGGCTTCTTAGATTTTCTCTGTCGTCCTTCACCACTGTTGCAAGTGTGTGTGTGTGTGTGTGTGTGTGTGTGTGTGTGTGTGTGTGTATGAGAGAGAGAGAGAGAGAGAGAGAGAAAGAGAGACTGTTGATTTCTGGAGACTCCATAAATTTCACAGAGTTTTCGCTCTGTCTGCCTGGGCCATTATAGTCCAATGGCTGGGCATTTTGTACTGCTCTCAGAGAAGTTCATCAGGATGGTGGGTACACCAGGCAACTCAGCAGGACATCATTGCAGACAGCCTCAGTAGCACTGGAATGGATGGATCTAGATGTTCCTGGTAGATCCAAAGCAAGAGGTATATTTTTAACATCCAATGTAACATTGTTTTTGTGGGTTTTTCAGGCTATGTGGCCATGTTCTAGAAGAGTTTCTTACTGACGTTTCACCAGCATAGATGCCCGCCACAGATGCTGGCGAAACATCAGGAAAGAAACTCTTCTAGAACATGGCCGCATAGCCTGAAAAAGCCGCATAAAACTATGGATGCCGGCCATGAAAGCCTTCAACCTCCCATTGTAACATTGAAGGTTATCGCATCAGTGCCTGAAACGTTTCTATTCTGTTCCCAAAACGTTTCGAGATGTAACGTTATGGGAACGGATATTATCGCATTAGAAAATGTAAAGCGTTCCGAGAACGTTACGGGAACACATTTTACCGCATTTGTCCTTATAGGAAGCGTGATAAGTATGAGAACGTTTCAATATTCGCGCATGCGTATTTATTTCGGAGGACCTTGTAATGATGATGTAATCACTCTACTGTTCCTTTTCACCCGGAACTGAATAGGGTGACCTTGTGGGGTGTAAAGATGGCGTCTAAGGAAGTGTTTTTGGAGCTACTGTGCAATATTATAAACATTGATGAAGAGCAAAGACGGAGGAGAAGTCACATTGCAAAAACTCTATTTCTCTTGAAGCGACGAAAAGCTGCTTTAACAAAATTGTTAATTTTAGCTGGCGGTGGAAATTTAAATATTACCGCTTGTCAGGATTGCTTTGATTGTGATTTCCTGCATGGCATGGTGTTGGACTGGATGGCCCTTGTGGACTCTTCCTACCCCATGATGCTAGGAAATGATTCATTATGGATATGAAGAAAGAATTAAAAAGACAAAAAAATAAAATGTTCCCATAAAATTGTGTTGTAACCAGACTCTGCTGGCTCATGTTTTTTCAACCTTACATTATTATATTACCTCCTTGACTTGCAAAGAAATCTTTAGTATTCTGATCCATGTCATCAGGGAATACCGTGGTCATGACCATCCATTATCACACAATTCATCTTGAGGATTGTTGTGATAAATGTAGTTAATGTTCACTTTCCCAAAAAAAGGCTCCATGTCAGGATCTTTTTAACTAGTAAGATACATAATATGGATTACATGAAAATATAAGAAAGGTGCAATATAAGAAGTCAACAATCATCATCACTTTACATATTTTACACACCACATACAACATACCAGTAATACAGCTTTTGGTCGTATTGGACCTATTTGCTGCAGTACTAAGTTTTGGCCCATTATTAATGAAATTATACCTCAACCACATTATTTTATTTATTGTCTTGTCCATCATGTATTGTGACAACTAAGGATTAATGCAAAAAAAAAAACTACTACAGTCATCTTTATGGACATACATAAAGATGACAAACAGTGTATTATTGTCCATGAGTACCACATGCACAGAAGGAAACCATTTCCCAGAAAAAAATAGTTTTCAAACACTGACTTTATTTTTTATATACACATACAAACACACACACACACACACACACACACACACACACGTTACATATACACACATATACATATATAAGTAATATAGATATAATATATAAATATACATATATATTGTCAGTTATCTATATATACAAACATTACTAATCTATATAGATGTCATTTATATATATATATGTATATATGTATATATGTGTGTGTGTGTGTGTGTATATATATAACATGTTTTCTATTACATATTTCACATGTTTCTTATAAATATATATATATGTTGTTTATACATATGTATGTATATCTATTTATATAGAGGTAGAGACAGAGCGAGAGAGAGAGAGTTTTCCATATACATATATATAATACCATAATTATACACACATCTATCTATACATAGCCCTCACAAATGGTGGGGCTTGTTTTTTTTTCCTCTATTTATTTTACTCAACATGAGTCCCAGGGAGAGCAAAAAACCGACGCTCTAGGAATGGGGAGGAATGCAGGGAGGGAAGTCCGTTCAGTCAATCACAACAAGGCAGAACATGGGAACAGAAGTAAGAACGGATTACATTACCGCTCTGACATTTCTTGGACCGTTTTAAAAACGTTTCCACAAGCTTGGATCACTTTCTTATCCGTTCCCTCCGAGGAACACATATGGAACGCTTTGAGGGGTATGTAGAACGCGATGGGAACCCGATGGGGAAAGAAACGTGCGGTAAACTTAAAAGTGTTCCATTCCTATCGGGTTCCAATAACGTTTTCGGAACACGATGCGATAATCTCCATTGTTATACACTGGTTCTTGTGCAGAACATGCTAGATGTCATCCGAACTTCTTGTACCAGAATTGAGGCTTGGGATGCACATTGTCCAACAAGATGATGACAGGGCCTTAGTCAAGGAATAATCAGAGGTGCTTTTGCCAGTTCCTCTTCCTTCCTACTGCATAGCCTACAGTAGCTGGTGTTCAGTGGTGGTCTTCCATCCAAGTACTAATCAGGATTGACCCTGCTTAATTTCCAAGATTAGATGGGATGTAATCTATACCCTGGAATAGCCTTATTGCATGAGAAAAGAAAGCCAAAACAGAGCTGGAGAGAAGTGGCTCTCACCATGCCTTTCTCTATGCTGTTGTAGCACTTCTGTTCTTCTTCCTAAGGAAGGCAGAAGTAAAAGCGTGCATTTTGCCAAACTGATTTTTCAAATGTGACAAAAGACACACTTCTAGGACCATCTCCCTAAGAAAGAGAATGGAAGTGCAGACACAGAGGCACAGAGAAAGCTACTCTGACTCCATTTTGGCTTTCTTTTTGTCATGTGATAAGCCTCTAAGTTAATTTCAGTCACTATGTACTGCTTATTACTTTGTGTTAAGATAGGGATTGGGAAATAAATGGAAAAGAGATATAGGCAAAATAACCCCTCGGCCTATAGATATGGTGTTATAAAAAGAGTACTGTCTCCCTCTTTTTTTAGGGCATTGTCAAAACTATCCATAACTATCTTGGTTTTCATTATGGTTGAGAAAGCTTTTCCCTTTTAGCATATTTTTCACAGTTCCCTCAGAGATCGACTTTGGGACTTCCTTTGCTGTGAACTATTTTTCATGGCCTGAACTGACTGGGGAATAATATACCAGTTTTTGTGTGTGTGCATAATTTGCATTCTTGTTTGATTTTAAAAAAATCCTTTGTCAAAACCGCACGTTTTATTCATTTATTTAATATTTACATGTATAGCTTGCCCTTCCTCCAACTAACTCAAGGTGGCATTCACAGCTCTTGTGTCAATATAGGACCCAGAAACCCTGAACGGAATTAAAACTGGTCACAACTTCATTTGCATAAATCATTACACAGAATAAAAGTGAGGATGGAATACCTTGCCTATATAGCTTGTCTGGCCACCTTATACATTCACTATGTATACTGGACTAGCCTGCCACAGGCTCAAGCTTGAGCCACCTCTGGCCCCATTATGGGAGAAAGGAAGGCACTAGCCACAAGACACACTTGCCCAAATCTGTAAGCAACACCCCAGGACTTTTCCTTCTTTTACCCATATTCATATCCCTAAAAATTTTTATGTTCCGGTCTCTTCTCATGCATCTTAATCCTTGTCAGCCTTGGCATAAAACAGAACAGCCAGAAAGTTGCCCAACACTATTTATAATGTAATTTATATATAGAAGTTCTAGAATTATCCCAACTCTCTATTCCCTATGAGTCACTCCCATGGAAGGTGAAAATATGCCACAATGCCATGCACACACAAATCCTTCTTGGTCCTTGAGGGTGACCAGCAGGAGCCCATTGAAACCTAAATCTGACATCATCTGGCCTGGAAGGGAGTGAAAAGGCAGGCCCAACTCCATCAGGCCTAGCCAGAGCAAGAAGACAGACACTCCCTCCAGTCCATCTGCCTTGGTCCAGGCCTCAGAGGGAGAGAAGAATCACTGGACTTCATCCCCTTCCCCACCACCATTCCCTTCTCCTTTTCTGTCATGTCTTTTTAGATTGTAAGCCTGAGGGCAGGGAACCGTCTGAATACCTATGTGTAAACTGCTCTGAGAGCCTTTAGGGCTGAAGAGTGGGATATAAATACCATAAAAATAAATTGACACAGTGGATACATGGGTACTAACAGCCAAAAGAAACCAGGAAACTCTTATAAGACTACCCGATTTTGAGATACTAACTGGTCCCATGAGACTGCTCCCTCTGCAAGATCTAGGGCATCCTCCACTGAAACTTCTACACCCCAAATAAAAGTTTCCTTCAGTCCTCAACTTTCTAGTATAGCAGAGACTGAGATGATGAAAATTGTTCTCACACAGAGCTGACATTTCCTTAGTAACTTTGCCTGCTCCATGTTTTGGATGTCTAAACCACATTTCTAAGTGCTCGACTGAAGTTTTAAGTTACTGCAATGCTAGACATTTGGGGACTGAACGAAAATTTCATGGGGAGGCAGACTTACTGTTTAGGGGCCAGCACACTCACACACACACCAAAGTTATATCCCTGTATCAAATTATTTTTGCTTATTTATATCTTAAAACAAATGTCTGGTTAAAAAAGCTTTTTGTGGAAAGCTGTGTATTATCTTCTGAAGCTCAGCAGTTGAGCCCAAAACAATGCTGCCACTGACTTCTGTCCAAAACAGGATTGGAAATTGTGTGTTGTTGCATACATGCATATTCATGGGTTAATGGCTGTAGCATCAAATGACAGTTGCCTCGCCAACAGCAGCATACTTGCCACAGAGAGAAATTTCATACATCAGCTCTGACACTTTTCTTTTTCCATACTTGATAAGTGGACAGTTAACAAGTGGACAAATGGACAGCGAAGGGAAAAAAGAAGGAACAGGAATCTGGCACACACATTCTTTTTCCCTTTTCTTCTTCATCCTATCTTTCTCCTTTTTATGCAGCAAGGGACTGCCATGGCTACTTCTTTGAAAGTTAACAGCTAGCAGTCAAATGTGTAAATATATTTCAGTGAATTAATCAGTATTCTTATCTGCATTTCACTTTGAATTGTAAGCTAATTCAAGGTCAGAATTTAGTTGAGTTCACTCTAGAAAGAGATCACTGGGGGCTTAATGATGTCTCATAATATTTGTTTTTATTTGCAGATATATAGACATGGAAGCACACAACTGAAAACAGATTCCAACAATGTTTGGAGCAGTTGTAGCCCGGAAAACTGGTTTTGTAGAACCTTCCTGGCTAGTCCTATTCCTCTTTAATATCCTCACAGTCTGGAAAAGTTGTTGTGAACCACTACTGCAGAATCCCTCCAACCAGCATGACACAATTATGGAAGTTGTAGTCCCAAAACAATAACATTTCCAAGCTCTATCCAAATTTACAACACTTTGAAAATTTATGTTAGCTTTCACATATTACTCCTTTCACATATTACTGCTACATAGGGATGTGCTTGTTTAAATTATTTGCTCCAGCAGGGGAGAACGAAAAGTTTAACCAATTTCCCCTTAACTGGAGGATTATCTTCAAAAACTGTGCATATTTTGAGGATGTTCTTTCAGGGGAGAACAGATCCCCACCCAGGCTTTTTCTTGTCCTCCTTAACATGGTCATGTACTGGCCAAGCAGATTGTGGGGAGCAGCTGACAATAGTTTCTGGCTATGTTCTGACAGCTGGCATATGAGGACAACATTATGGTCATCTACACAACCCTGCTGAAAGAATGATGGGGGACAGCCAAAGATTATCACTGGCTATATTCTGATAGTGGGTGTACAATGATACGGACATCAGCTAGGACCTTTTTGAAGTGCTCCAGTGGATGACATCAACTGCCGCAGCCATCTCTCTAACAACTATATGGCCATGTGAAGGGAGCAGGAAGAAAAGGTGAATCTGGGTGGAGACTAGAGGGTGTGAGTAGTTGTTTGAATCTTTTTGATGATATGGGAGGAAACAAATAGATAGCTTCCATGTTGGGTTTTTTTAGAGCTCAATAAGCCAAATGTATTGCCTCAATCTACAGTAACCACATGGTGTTCTTTTCCCATGAATCCTGTGATGAGAGAGCCAGTGTAAACATAACCATTCATAGTGTTGCAAGTATGGAGACCTGGACAATAGAAGATTAATGGACCAGGGATGCAGACTGGTTCATTATAGTCCAGGTGCATTTTGGAAGCAGAGCCCTAAAGGATCTGACCAGACACATCCTCTTGTTGTGTCAACTATGGCCAATATCATGCCATGGGAATGAAACAGCTATTTTCAACTTGATACAATTTGAATAGGCGATTAGATCAGCTTGCTCATTACTAAACGGAAAAAATACAGAAAGCAGCGGTGTGTGTGGCGGGTGTTGGCGACAGAATTTTTTCATTTCCAGAAAAGGATGGTATTTGTATGTAAGGAGAGACTGCAATTTGAGACAAAGACAAAGAGTCAAAAAGCTCTAAACTGACATCATTTTGGGTTATTTACAAGGTGCCTCCCTAGATATCTGAGATGGGACTTTGCCTGTTTTTGGTGTATTTAAGCCATGGGCTTCTTATATACCATGAGTAACACATGAAATGGGCTTCTCTAGTGAACAGACACAAATATAAGTTTACATTTGATATCTCAGCACCAGACCTATACCCAAGTCAGCCACCCTGTATTTTCAACGGAGTCTGTTTCATTCCTCTGCAAATCCTTAGGCATTGGGTTATCAGGCAACAGAGTTAGCCTAGTGTAAGTATAGTGTATGGCTTTACTAGGCCCGAGAAGTCAAAAAGTGCACAGATCAAGCACCCTTTAAAAACAACATAGCTATCACTGTGATTCTTCTTTAACTGCCATGACTCACTGCTCCAGACGTCTGGAATTACTCATTTGCAGACTGTTCCTTCCCTCAGTGTTTTTAAATCTCAGTTAAAAACTTGTTTGTTTATCAAAGTTTTGGAGATTTTAACTTAACATTGTTTTATCATTATTATTTTTTAATATTAAGGCTGAACTGGAAGCCAGGATGACTAAACTGGCCACAACTTGAAAAGGCATGTGATTTCCCGGCTGAAACTGCTGTACTGGTTACCAGTCCATTTCCAGGCAGAATGTATGGTCCTGGTTTTAACCTTTAAAACCCTAAATGGCTTGGGTCCAGACTGACAGATTGTATCTCCCTAGACAAACCAGCCTGAGTAGTAAGATCAGCAAGGGAGACTTTCTCTCAGTCCCATCGCCTTCACAGGTGAAGTTGGTAAGAACTCAGGAGAAAACCTCCTCCATTGCTGCTCCCAGACTGTGGAACTCCCTTCCATGGGAGATCAGGTCAGCCACCTCCCTGCTCTCTTTTCACCAGCAGCTAAAGACATTTTTATTTAGGCATGCATTAGGTAGTTGAATTTTACTTGTGTTGTGTTAATGTGTTGTAAATGCTTTTAATGGTTTTTAATGGTTTTAAACTATGTGTTTTTAACTTATGTTTTAATACTAATCATAGGCCCAGTACAGATTGACGGTTTGCAGCGGCCTGGGATCAATTTTAGGGTTCCAGAGCGTGCAGCATCTGCACACACCAGACCCCTAACACATGGTGGCAGCTCCATCTTTAGGTACTGCTGTCCACATGGCACGCGTATTGATGACATCATGTCCGCGCTGCATCCAAACAGTGTGGCACGTGCATGACATCACCGCGATGCCCCAGGGTGCTTATGGTGCCTTGGCAGCGTCGCTGGCAACAATCCAGAGATTGTCTGTACTGGGCTATAATTAATTATTTTTAACCTTTCTTCCAATCTGTACCGGGCTATAATTAATTATTTTTAACCTTTTTAAATCAGTGTTTTTACTTCTGTCTTTTTACATTATTGTAACCTGCCTAGAATGGGAGAAAGGCAGGATATAAATCCTTGAAATAACTAACTAACCAACTAAATAAAATTATTGGAAAAGACAACGATGCTGGGAAAGGTAGAAGGCAGTAGAAAGAGAGGAAGATTGCAGGCCAGATGTATGGAGTCAGGGGCTTGACAAATGGCCCCAAAGGGGCAGCCTCCAGCTACCCTTTCCTAGCTGGATCAGGGTCATGGGATCCGACCTTTCATGAGCGCCATAGTGTCGGAGGTGCGCCATGACACCGTGCACCGTCTGGAGCAGTGTGCAGCATCAGGGCACCCTGGGGAGTTGGAGTTGGGCATGCATTGTGAGGACACTGCGCCTGACTCTGCCCCCAGGCTGGCCTTTCAGGCCGGTCTCTAAAGAGCCTCAATCAGGCAGGTTACTGGTCTGAAATGGCAGAAATTAAGCAGTGCAGTGGAAAACAGGGAGTCTTGGAGGTGTCTCATCCACAGGGTTGCCATGAGTCAAGGATGACTCAAGGGCAGTTAACAACAAACAACATATTTTAATTATATGCATTTGTTGGTTTCATTTATATTACATTGCCCTGTTGTTGTTGTTAATTTATATAGGGCCACGTTACATCCTGCCAAAGGCGTACAATCTAAGGATAAATAACGTAAACAATATAAACTATACAGTAATTATACAACAGAAGGGAAGCTGGGAAGAAGGAAGACAGCAAATAGGTATCAGATTAGGAGAAATGTTAGGAGCTATGACAAAGAAGAGAGTAAAAAGAAAAGAATTACCAAAGAAAGAATAAATATAAGCAGAGAAGCAAACAAGCAAGTTACAAAGAATAAACAATACTGACATTATTAGTAATAACACTAGTATTACTAATATTATTATAAGTATAAGTAATAGTACATGCAAGTGCATGTATATACAGTTGGCCCTCCTCATCCACAGATTTTTTAATACACAAATTCAAGCATCCACGGCTTTAAAATATTAAAAAAAAGTATAAATAGCAAGTATCAAACCTCGATTTCCCATTTTATATAAGGGATACCATTTTGCTATGCCATTGTATTTAGTGGGACTTGAGCATCCACGGATTTTGTTATTCACAGGGGTTCCAGGAACCAAACCCCAGCGGATAACAAGGGTCCACTGTATATTTCAGACTGTACACTTTTAGCAGGGCTGGCTGTTTTCTGTTGCTGGTATACTTGTAAAGCGCCATGTATGTTGATGGTACTATATAAAACACCAATAGCAAAATAATAGTGATGATCATGATGAGTATCCTATGGATCCTGAGATTTGTAACTTGCTTAGGCACAAGAGTTCTCTAAATGAGAATTCTATATGTAAATTATAAGTCACTGAATTCTATAGGATGACACCATGGAGTGGAATCATAGCACTGTAACTGGGTAATGTCCAAAAGGGCGCCAGGTTTCAAATCTCCGCTCAGTTGTGGAAACTCCTGGGTAACCTTGGGCAAATCAAACTCCTGCACCCTAAGAGGAATGAAATGACAAATCTACTCTAAATAAAGCTTGCCAAGAAAACTTTTTGAGAGGATCACCACAGTTGGAGTTGACTTGGGGGCACATAACAACAACAGGCGATAAGAATCCATCTGAAGCATATCCACGTATAATTAGTGTGATAGCCACTTTTTGAGGTAAAACTCCCTTATAGTCAAAAGAAAGCCAACACACCTTTCTCTGTTGCATCTGCATACTTTTTTAATAGTAGTTAATCTGGAGATTTTAAAGTAAGGCCATCTACATTTCATTTAGCTGTATTACAGAAAGCTTCAGGGACCAAAATCTCTACTTTTTAGAAACTGTTTGAGAAGCCTGACTAAAATACTAGTGTTTTTCCTAATGCAATGTAATAGTGTGAATTGAGAAAGCAAGGGATTTGTAGATCAGAGAAAAAGGCCTACTATGGATTCACCTTGGCTAACAAAAAGTAGTTTGAATAGTAACTTCAAAGATGGAGGGAAAAAGACAAGTATCAGTTGTGCACCTGCTATCTTTTTGGCATCAGTCACACCAATCATTCACATTGGACATGTTCTTATGTTTTCTTCGATGAATGTTTCTTTAAACTCACGAGTCCATGTTTTTTAGAGAGAGGCTAATGTTGAAAAACAAGTGAATGGAGTACCAGCTGCAGCCTGCTGGAATAATAGTTAAAACACAATGACCCAGCTGATGGATAGGTTGAAAGCACAAAGTGGCAAACCTGGAAGAAAGTCAGTCAGAATTCTTGATCTTGGCAGCAGCTACTTCACTTTAAAAAAGAAAAGAAAAGAAAAGAACAATGCCACATTGAATTTGCATTATCCTTCTCTGCCTGTTATATTACTGTCCAAAATCATACTAATATACATTTAACTTAATTTTTTAAACATCCCTGACAAGTCCCAAACACAATGTTGCAAGGAGAAAGGACAATGGAAGTGACTTTTGTTAAACCTGGAACCCTGATCATGGTTCCTTGAATGTAGCAGTTCTAACTTGTGTTACTGACTTGGTATCCAGCCAGTTTAAGGGTTGGTAGAACAGAAGCATTAATGCAATTAGAACTATAATAAACAAAAGGAAGAAGATAACAGTGTGACTACCATTAAAGCAATGGCAAAACTGTAAATGAAATATTAAACAATTGAGACTACATCTGAATTGCAGAAATAATGCAGTTTGACACTGTTTTAATTGCCATGGCTCATTGCCATGGAATTCTGGGAATTGTACTTTTGTACTCTCAGTCAGAGAGCTGTGGTGTCACAACAAACTACAAATCCAGGATCCTATAGCACTGAGCTATGACAGTTAAAGTGGTGTCAAACTGGAATATTTCTGCTGTGTGGATGCAACATGAGTAAATAAAATACAATTAATATATGAAACCAATGGGAAATATGTACGACCCTATTAAGTGAATATGTGTAAGATCTCTGAACACCTCCCTCCCACCCCACACACTCTTCCCATACTCTAAGAGGGAAAGGAATGGAGATATCTTGGGCAGCTGCTATACTAGAGAATTAATGCAGTTTGACTCTGCTATAACGGTCATGGCTCCATCCTGTGAAATCCTGGCATAATACAGTTTGTTGTTGCACTAGAGCTCTCTGACAGAGAAGGCTAAATATCTCACAAAGCTACAGATCCCAGAATTTCGTAGCATTGAGTCATAGCAGTTAAAGCAGTGTCAGTTGCATTAATTCTGTAATGCAGTGGGAGCTTTAGAAGAAACTGGATTGCAAACAAAATAATTTCAAAACAAAATGCAAACCTTGTATCTCTAACAAGTTTGAGGTGTAGAGACTCTCCGGATGCAAAACCTGGAATTAGGAGTGTATAGAGAGGTGGCCACGTTTGCTGAACAAAAATAAACTGTAAAGAGCTCCAAAAGGGCTAGGAGACTGCTGTGGGCAGTGTAATCTTCTTATTATTTGAACTCTTTTTGAGAAGTTGAATTATGTTTTGAATTATGCGCCAAGCCCCATTGTTGTTGAATGGTGAGGACTGAATATGTGTAAATTATTTCCAGCTGTGGTGGGAAATACAAATGCAGTATGGGCCTCCCAGTCCATTGAAGGTGCTATACATTGCCTGTTGGAAAGTGCAAGATCATTTCCCCAGGGTGATCTGCAACCTGACAAGTTCAAATATACAAGGTTGGCAGAGAGATTCAAAAGGTAAATGAGAGCTCCCCCTTGGGTCCAGTTCTGCAAACAGTTTTGCTTACAGCCTTAAACCAATTTTTTGCATTGTGTGGGCCCTGTTTGTTCCAGAAGCCATTTTGTCACCCTGTGTGTCTTAAAGCCACTGCTCTTTGCCAGTTGCTGACAGTCCTCTAACCTTCCAAAGAAAACATAATGGCCACCTGCTCATGCCTCTCAGTCCCTGTCCCCAAATGGTGAAAAACAGGTTCCTGGCTTCCAAACATCAATTGAAGCACATCTGTTCTCCCTCAGCCCTGCTCAGTCTCTATCCACCCATCTCACAACTCCATCAGAACACACTGGTAAAGGCAGCTTTGAATAAACAAGAAAATATTATTGATTTGGAGGACTGAAAATGCTGTGTGCATTTGCTCATACATATGCTTGAAGAGAGGGAGAAGTCAGCCCAGTTTTGAGTGTTGAGCATTTTGAGTTTTAATTTATCCATGTCTATACAAGGCAAAACACACACACACACACACACACACACACACACACACACACAAAACAGCTGTGCAGTTCGAGTACTGTGCCTACCTCTCAGAAGCAGGTGGGAAGATGATTAAAGTGTTTCTCCACTCCTCCCCTTGTATAAGTTGTCAGTGATTTTAAAAGCTTTCCAAGCTTTTGAACTACATGTTTTCAAGCTGAAAATGCAGTCTATGAAAATGGATGAAGTACTCCAGGACTGTGGAATGGCAGGGAGTGGGGAGGAATCCTTTTCATATCAATCTAGGCTTATTATGTCAGCAGTTTTGCTTCTTCTTCTACTTTTTTTTTTTTTTTTGCCCATTTTTAATCATCCATTCATATTCCATCTGAAATAGGATTGGCAATTTTGCAAAAGCTCTCCAGCCCTACAGAAAAGGAAGGGAAAAAAAAAACACCACCAAAATCTGCCACCCTGTATTCATTTGAAATTTCTACAGGGTAACTCATTCATTCTCAGTTGCTTTGAACTTTAAATTAATGATAACTCCGTTCCTTCCCCACCTCACTTGTTACTGGATCATTTCCATTCTTATACAAAATCTTCAACTATTGCACTTTCCTGTTTGCTACAAAATGTAGATTTATGTGGATTGCAAGTAAAGGCCTGCAGTTAATTTTGTTGATAGTGTCTTTGATTGCATAAGTGCTTTCCCAAAGGCAGGGAGGGCTGCTCTGCTTGGGGGTAAGAAACATGTTTTGCATGTAGAATATATAGGGTTCAAGCTTTGGCTTTTCCAGCTGAAGAATCTCACCTAAGAGGGCCTGGACAAGTAGCAAATGACACCCCCTTCCTTGAATCAAAGTGCATGGCTCCCACCGCCAGCCATTCTACTTTGACACTTGAAACTGTGCCCCATTCATACTATGAAATAACCCAGTTTGGAAACTGGGTTATTTCCCTGTCATTCAGACTTGCACCGATTGTACTCAGTACTTAAAAAAAGAACCGCTAAGGGATCTGGTGTCAAATGCACCGGGGGGGGGGATCAAAAAGCCCATTTAAACTGGCACTTTCAACACCCGATCCCTTAGTGGTTGTTTTTTTAAAAGTAAAGGTAAGGAACTGAAGAACCACAGTGATCCACATTTCTGATAGTGTGAACAAGCTATTGGATTGATTCAGATTATGCAACCACTGTTCAAGAAATTTTGCTCTGGAATGGTGGCAAATGGTAACTTCAGACTGGATTTAAATGCATTGGAGAGATTCACTGCCTTAAAATATAGTGGGGATGGTGAATCAATTTTGAATTGATTCATATATGTGAATCTCTATATGCAAAAAACGTAAGTGTGACGGGCCCCAATGTGTCCCAGTTTGATAGGTACAATCCACATTCACCTTCTGTCCATTTCCCCTTTTCAGCTGCTTTTAATATGTCTCAGGCTATACGTGCATTGCAGGACTAATGCAGTTGGGCACCGTTTAATTTTCATGGCTCAATGTCATGGAATTCTGGGATTTATAGTTTTGTGAGCCATCTGGCCTGCTTTGGATGCATTTGCATTGCAGAAATAATGCATTTTAACTGCCATAGCTCAGTGCTATGGAATGCCATTTCTGGAAAAGAAGAGTGAGAAATGTAGATATGTGAGAATGAGAGTGAATATAGTGGGAGGGGGCAGTGGTGGCTGGGGGATTCTGGGAGTTATAGTAAATAAGTAATCTTTCTAAACTCAAGTACATATGTACATTCTGGGTCCATTCCCACTTACCATTTAAATGGATTGGTGATCCGCTGTCGCTTCCAATTGCTGAATCGATTCACTTGAGGCATTGTCCCCACTATGAAAGCAAATCTTTTCTTTAGCATCATGCAATCACTTCTTTTTGGCACGGTTGTCGTCCCCATTAGTTGCACCACTTCAAAATGCATGCCAATCATCTTTGTGTCATCTGTGATGGCCAGGGCAGCCCGGCTTCAGAACTTTTGGTGGGTTTTTGGGGGGAGGACAAGATTTCTCACAGGAGGTTTGCCCTTTTCTTCCTCTAAGGCTGAGAGAGTGTGACCTACCCAAGCACACCCAGTGGGTTTCCATGGCCCAGCCAGGGATTTGGACCCTGGTCTCCCAGAGTGCCCCAGGTTGCCCAAACCTTACCCCCATCCCCTCGGGTGTCCCCCAGTCTCCATCTCCATTTCCCCCAGAAAGGGCCAGCTGGGGAGGGTGGGAAGGAAGGAAGGGACCCAGAGGGAGGGAGGGACCTGGGAGGAGAAAGAAGGAAGGAACCTTGGAGGAGAAGGAAGAAAGGGACCAGGGGGGAAAAGAAATGAAGGGACCCGGGAGGAGGAGAAGGACGAGGCATATTTTTTTAAAAATAGAATTAATTGATGCATCGATAGAATGGTATAGCAACTACTTGCCTTGCAAATGGTTGCTATAACATTCTATTGATGCATCGATTAATTCTATTAAAAGAAAAAAAAGAACCCATAGGTCACGAGTAAAAAAAGCAACACTGGGGATGTGTGGAATCTCCAAAGAACTGGGGAGGGATGGTAAACACCCCTTTGCCATTAGTGCCTCCCCCTCCAGAATGATGCGATTCCCATCTGTTGTTCCCACTTGCTGAACACTCTGTGGAATCAATTCTTTTCAAAAGAACCACTTTGAAACTACTCTCTGAAAAAAGCATTATTATTATTATTATTATTATTATTATTATTATGCATTTGCCGTGCTTCATTGCAATTGCAATCGATCACACCAGGATCAGAACCGGTTTCAAATGGGAATAAGGTCATATAATTCAATCGGAAATTCGCTTTTTTCAAAGTGGGAATGAGACCATCTACATGAATGTGTGTTTACATGTACATATCTATATGTTGATGTGATTGAAGGGAATACACACACACACATACATCTCTCTGTGCATTGGTTGCTTATGTGTGTAGTGCATATTGGGAACACACAGCAGCAAGGGACATAAAGGATACCTTTGGCCCAAGAGTGAGTCTTCTGCCCCTGTCTAAAGAGTGACTGCTGCTTGCAAAAAACTAGAAAATGTGGTCAGAATTTACATCACCCTTCCATTTAATGTGAAGCACAGACTGTGCGGTAGACACCTGGCTGCTAATAGTATTAGGAAAATATGAGAGTTAATTACAGACAGGAATGATGATAAGAGACCCAGGTATCATACATAAAGGACTCCAATTCTTTTCTTTCTTCATTTAAAAAAGATCACTTCTAAAGCAGTTAATCGCTGATTGACTAAAGCAGCAAAGAAGGTTCCTTCTTTTGAAGAATTAAACTTCTGGCCATTAAAGCAGCCCTTAATATCCTTATCTTCAGAGCCTAAGCCAGATCAGGAACTTTCAGTCAATATTTCACAATGAAAAAGCAAGCTCTTCCTGACTAAGTTCACCCCGGTCAAAGACAAACGTAAGTCAAAATTGCAAGAGGTAGAAGAGAGCTCAGCTTTGGGAAGCTGCTTGTAAGAAATTGAAGCACTGGAGCGTCTAGGGAAGGCCTGTTTATTGCTCAGTTCTGGTTTCTACTTGTGTCCTCAGCTATGATTCCCCCCTTTTTCATGGCATCACAACATTGTTGACAATATTATAGCCAGTATACTTCTCAAATAAGCAAATGGAACGGAGGTCTAGAACACTTGGCCTGGAAGGAGCAGCCACAGAGCGCTCTGGCCACGACTGGGCCAGGACTCTGGCAACTGCATGGGTTGCTCCTAAAGCAGGCCACTACCATGGTCCCAATCAGGCTGCTGGCAGGAATGAATCTAATCATCTCCTAAAATGTCGAGCTCTTGCCACTTCAGTGCCGCCACTTTGGGGGTGGGTGTCATCAGAATGTCGCACCCCTGAAGCATCTGGAAGCCACTTCTTTTGGCCCATTGGTTTTGGGCCTGAGATAACACTATCTGATATCTTGTTATAGGCACTGCAACTCATAAAATGAGGATACTACTGCATATCCAGGTACAACCCCTCACATACAGCTATAAAGCCTATAAGGCCACTATACAGAGTGACCCAATAGACTTTGGGGTTGTAACCATACCTCTACTATAATGCTACTATTTCAGAATTCAAGTGATGGATATGCAATATTGTTGTGTAATTCTGCCTCTTTCCCTCAAATTTCACAATGGCTACAAAAGGGTGGATGTGAGGTCAGCTCCAGAGGGAGCCAGTTCTAGGATGTGCTTCCATCTGCTCATGACATCCATGTACAAATGTGGTTGCAGAACACCAAAGAGGCATCCTTGCAACCAGTAGCATACTCAAGGCTTTCATTTAACCATCATGCAAGTGTGGCTAAATATAAGCTTTGCCTATGATAGTTGGTTATTTTTTGTGTACTAAAATTGCTTTACCTGAAGGAAAATGGAAGATAATGCATATCATGGCTGTTCCAGTCTCAGACATCTTAGACTATTTGTCATGGAATCATAGAATCATAGAGTTGGAAGAGATCACAAGGGCCATCTAGTCCAACCCCCTGCCATGCAGGAAATCTAAATCAAAGCATCCCTGACAGATGGCCATCCAGCCTCTGTTTGAAGACCTCTGAGGAAGCTATGTGAGTTTGTTCCACTGTCAAACAGCCCTTATTGTCAGGATGTTCCTCCTAATGTTTAGGTGGAATCTTTTTTCCTGCAGTTTACAACCACTGGCCGGTTACAAACCGGCATTTGGGACGTCCGGAGGACGTCCCATTTTAAAAAAGGGGCGTCTCTTCTAGACGCCCCTGGGCCTAATACGGACTCTGTCCGTACAAGATGGCGCCGGCCCTTCTACATGGCCGGTGCCATCTTTGCGTATCGGACGCTGAGCGTCCGTACGGGTCGCGTCCTTTGTGACGTAGCGAGTGCGCCCCTGGCGCCTCGCTACGTCGCAAATGCGACGGAAAAAGAAGCTCCATTTTGGAGCTTCTTTTTCGGTCCGTGCGGGAGTTGCGCCGTGTGGAAGCTCCGGCTCCCCCGCGGACCTACCGGCGGTGGCGGCAGAGCGCCGCAAAGCGGCGGCTTGTATCCCGCCACTGTTCCGCATTCTAGTCTCTGGAGCAGCAGAAAACAAGCTTGCTCCCTCTCAATATGACATGCCTTCAAGTATTTAAACAGGGCTATCATATCACCTCTTAACCTTCTCTTCTCCAGGCTAAACATCCCCAGCTTCCTAAGGCATTCCTCATAGGGCTTGGTTTCCAGACCCTTCACCAATTTAGTTGCCCTCCTTTTGGACACGCTCCTTTTTGAATTGTGGTGCCCGAACTGGGCACAATATTCCAGGTGGGGCCTGACCAGAGCAGAATAGAGTGGCACTATGACTTCCCTTGATCTAGACACTATACATCTATTGATGCAGCCTTGATGCATTGGCCTTGTTAGGTGCCACATCGCACAGTTGACTCATGTTCAACTGTTGGTCTACTTGTACTCCTATACCTTTCCATGTAGTCTTGTTCAGCCAGGTGTCCCCATCCTATATCTGTGCATTTTATTTTCTTCCCTAAGTACAGTACCTTACATTTCTCCGTGTTGAATTTCATTTTGTTAGCGTTGGCCTGGTTTTCTAGCTATTGGTCATTTGAATTTTGATCCTGTCCTCTGGGGTATTAGCTACTCCCCAATTTGGTGTCATCTGCAAATTTGAGAAGTATTTCCCCAATTGTCCTCCAGGTCATGATAAAGATGTTGAATAGCACTGGGCCCAGGACAGACCCCTGTGGGACCCCACTGGTCACTTCTCTCCAGGATGAAAGGAGCCATTATTGAGCACCTTTGGGTTCAGCGGTCAACCAATTACAGATCCATGTAACAGTTTTCTTGTCTAGCCCACATTCTGTAAGCTTGTTTGCAGAAGTCATGGGGAACTTTTTCAAAGGCCTTCTGAAATCAAGATATACATATCCACAGTATTCCCTCATCTAACAAGCGGTGAATTTTATCAAAAAAGGAGATCAAGTTTTGTCCTGGCATGACTTGTTTCCCTGAAACCCATGTTGACTTTTTGTGATTATGGAATTGCTTTCTAGATGTTCACAGACTCTCTGTTTAATGATCTACTCTAGAATCTTTCCTGGTATAGATGTCAGAAGCTCACAACCCAGCCAGACTTTGATGTTACTCAGTCTTCAGGTTTATTAATAAGACTACAGCAAATAACTAGCAGACCCAGGTATCGAACTCTTAGCTGTAGAAGAAAGATAAATGGAAGGCTAGAACAGGCAAAAGAAATGGAATGGGTGAGGTAAACAGAAAGGCAAGGGTAGGCCTTTCAAGATGTCAATCAGGATGGCAGAGAATCAGGTTAGAACATGGCTTCCTCCTTTCTGTAGAAATTCTATCTAAGAACAACCAGTGATGCATGATAACAGTCAGTAAAGTCTGATCAGTTGTTGGCAAATCTACACAGGGGAAATTAAAAGGATTCTAAATATAGAGTATAGGGAGTGATGAACAAATGACATAGTGCTCAGCTTAGGTAGAACAGTGGTACTACTAAATAGAGTTATGACATTCCATGATCAAGAAGGTGAAAGGGAAATCCTCTAGCTTTCTACTCTGTGGCACATGGGTGAATAGTTCATACACTCTAAGTGATGTAGCCTGAGAGATGTGACTCAGGACTGCCTTCTTCAACAACTGAAAAATGTAACCAAAGAAGCCAAAGGACTTTCTCAAACCAGCCTGTTGTCTTCCAGCAATCCTGTTGTTTAAACTAATGGAAACATACCAGTATGGAAACAATTACTTATCACATTTTCTCTGAATTAGTGCTATGGAGTTGTTTTGGTGATGTATGTTCTTGCAGTCAGTCTTCCACACTATGACACTCAGCCCACCTTCCTACTTGTAATTCCCCTACATAGCATATGCACACAATTTATTTTTCTTTTTTTGGCTGATGCAATTTCAGTGCTTTTTGTAAGACTAGCTTACCATCATTTTTCTCTTTTAGTGTAGTGTTTTCCTTTGTTGCCACCATTTTGCTCTTGTGGTCATCTGGGCATAGTAATATTTTGAGCTGCTGCTCCAGTGCTGGAAATATGCATTTACTGATTTTCTGGGTCAGTTCAGCATGCTGAACCTCCATTACTAATAGATCCTGGCTGGGTAGTTACTCACCATTCTGCCCTGTTACTCACTATTCTGGGACAGCTAGAGGAAGCTTTTTTAAAAGAGGGAGTAGCAGCAATGCTTGCTCCTGTATGTTTAAAGATATTTGAAACAACTGGGACTTTTGCTTTCAGCTCTGAAAAAACAAATAGTTGGACCCAGGGGCATCGTTTGGCAGCTGCCCAGCACCAGGAAATTGGTAGGTGTTTATGCCATGGATTATGCTGTGCTGCAGGATTGGGGACCAGTCTGTTACAGAATATCCAATGCCTGCATCATGGCTGCAGGAGCATCCTCATGTGAGCGGGAGCATCACACTCCATACACCAAGAGAAAGATTGATCACACTGGCAGGTTTATTGACATTGAGCATAAATACATGAGCTGGAACCATGATGACCAAATATTGAAGCACTCTGCTTTGTGACAGACCATGGATTCAAGTACAATGTGCCCACGCCATACATGCGCTTGCTGTACACGGATTGGAGCTTACGCATGTGGCAAGCTGTGGAGGACAAAATAGCATGGGTGCCACAGGCGTTGCACACAGCAACACACCGCCATAGCAAATAAAGGCATTTAACCTTACATGGTTTTTCACATATGCTGGGGGGGGGTCCATAATGGATGCCCCACATATAGGAAGGGGCCACTGTATGTTTGTGCCATGGAACCCAACCATTACAATTAAAGAGATTCAAATTCCTCTCCCTACCCTTGCAGACGGTGCCTATTTTATGTGGCAGTGGCTGATGAAGCCTTACAGCTGCTGGCTGGATGATAGGAAGCAGGCCTTCAACAGTATTCAATTATACATGAAATGCTGTATAGTGTACTTTTGGATGCCTGAAGTCTAAGTGGTGGTGCCTTGGGGCACAGCTCACTGTGGCCGAAGAATACTTTGTCCCTGTGGTTTCTCTCTGTGCAGTGCTCCACAACATCTGCTACATGAGGACATTGAGGCCCCAGAAGAGCTGGAGCTCCCTGGACATCAGAAAGAGTACCATGCCAATGATGGGTGGGTGTAGGAAGGGGATATATTCAGAGTAGCTATAGCTGCTGTGCTGGCTGAACCATAAAAGCAGTTTCTATGATTTTTGTTTGTTTGTTATTGGTTTTATTTGGTTTGGGAATTTTTGAATATCTTACAAAGAACTTTACTGCACTGTTTTTGCCACTGTTGTGTCACTATACAAGCTCACTATTCCCTTGTCCCAAATAAAATGTTCTGTGGATTCTGCTTGCTGTTTGTATGTAAACAAAGTTTAGTGAATTCTTGGCAAAATCCATCGATGTATGAATTACCATGCCAGCTGCCATGTAGCCTCATTTTTCACTTCTCCCACTTCTGTAGTTCACTGTAGTGTCTCTGAGGCTTAGGAGCAGGACAGAGCTCTTTGTGGTTTATGACCACCTCCTTTTCATTGTTGCTGGCAAATCAGACAATCTACATAAAGCTTGCATGTACAACTCTCATTAGACAAATATGGTAGGACATGCAAGCTTTACCATCCCTAACACAACAGTGGGATGGGGGCTTTTGGCTTCATGATTAAATATCCCAGTAAAGAATCCATTGTATTATTAAACTCATCTCTCCTTTTTAGCATTGCACTGAGGGAGGGGTACTTGGAGCTGTAGTCAGCATATATCTTGCTCCCACTCTGCAATGGGCAATGTAAGGGATTATAGAAAAGATCATTGGGCAAGCTGTGAACAACAAGTATGGTATTATATTTTTCTTGGCATTACTGAGTTTTGGCCAACATATGAAAAGAAGGATTGCACATGCTAGGGTTCAACTGTACTTCCTCTAGTTTTAAAACAATGGCTCAGGGAAAAATTGCTGAGCTGGAAACGATGTGGCATCCTGTCCATGCTGCTTTCAGTCACTTCTGGATGTCATTTTGACAATGCTAACAGGTTTACACTAGGGACCTTTCACACTAAATAGTTCTAGTGCTATAATTCTGCTGTAACTGACATGTTAATGCCCTTTGTGGCTCCTGGGGTTTAAAGCTTACACAGGAAGCTGGGCTGTATGGCTGAAACTTTTTAAAGCCCCTAAAAATCCTGGCAGTTTTCAGGATGAGACCATGCCAGTACTAATGGAGTTATAGCACTGTGATCACCTAGTGTGACTGAGCTTGAATTATGATGGCCACTGCAGAAGGAATGTGGAACTTTCCTTTGTACTGGTTCCACCCCAACTGCCATGGTTGCATTCCATGAATTTAACTTAATATTTTAGGGTTTTCCACCTATAAACTAAATAGCAATATACTCCATAAAATGCAGCTGTTACACATACAGTTGGCCCTTCCCTTACGTGGGGGATCTGTTCCAGACCCCACCAGGTAAGGGAAATACCACATAAACTCAAGCCCCATTATAAACAATGGGGCTCGTTCCTGCAGCTCGCATCTGGCGCGCTCCCCACTGTTTATTCCGGAGCACAGGAGAAGCCTATGACGCGGGTGCACTATACATTCCAATCCAGGCTGTGGTGCCAAGAGGTGGCTGGAGGTGACTGAACTCTAATCTACAACACAGGTATCCCCACAATTATCCAATTAAAATCACACACATTATCAATGTAGCTCATAATCTGCCCACCTCATTCACATGTCTGTTTATTGTGCCTATACATATGTTGGTTTACATTACTATTCCATATACTTTCACACTTCACAATTATTGCACTATGAATCTGCTATAACTTCCATCGTCCCATCCTGTGGATTCATGGAATTCTCAGACCTGTAGTTTAATGAGAATTTTCAGCCAGAGAGCTTGAGTGCCTCAGTAAACTACAAAACCCAGGACTCCTTGGAATGTAGCCATACTGTTAAAATGGAATCATAGTGTTGCAATCATGTAATGAGAAAGGCCCCACACCTTATAAATCTGTAACATATCTTCCCTTCACTCTCCATTTGTCTTTCCATTGGTCTTATACACAACATTGTATCCTTAGCCACTCACATTCACTTTCTTCTCAGTGTTTTTTCTAACTCCTGCACAGCTTCCTCTCCCCTGCCAACTCATCCTGGCCTTTTTCTTCCTCTTGCAAAGAACTCCTTACCTCTCTCTTCTTACAGCCTTTGACTCTCTCTCTCATTCACACATTAGTCTTTCTCTTACATACAACCTGAAATCCTCCTCTGACTATGGGGCTGTGCAGACAGCCCTGAAGGGGAGGCCTCTCAGCCGCCCCTTACAGCCAGATTGGGGCCGTGGCAACCACACACTGTGGTCCCAATCTGGGTGCAAATAGAAGCCACAAAAAGTGGGTTGGCTTTTCCTAACTTCTAATGGCAGCCCTTCATAGGACTTTGATGCGTGTGCGTGCACACACACACACTCACAAAGTAAGAAGCACATTTGTGCCATGTACACAAAGGGCCATTCAAGCGCCAGTTGTGAATTCCCAGATACAGCACCATGCTTTCACTGTATTTACCATGGATCCATCCAATTTCTTGGAGGAAATGGGCCATAATAATGACAAATAATATTGTCTTGGCTGTTTATACATCATCACCATCACCATCATAAGTACTTTGCTTTTTCACCAAGACTGGGATTCAAAGCAGTTCTTCCATATATGGATGCAAAAGGGGTCTAGCATATACAGTTGTCCCTCCATTTTGGCATGCTGCGTCCCACGGAAATACATGAGGACCAAACTGAGGGTGACACAATGGGTAGTACACCCGTGGCAGCATGCACAGGAGCACGCTGCCATTGAAGTCAATAGGGAGTCCAATATCAGTTGTAAAAAAGCTCATGATTCAATCCTTTCTGCAAGTATTTCATGCCTACAAGTATGATTCAGATCCAGAATCAAGCCATGTAATGTAATGTAAAAGAGAAGATAGCATTTCAAAAGTCCTGAAAACAGCCTAACACTGCTAAATTTCAAAATCTTTGTTGTACCATGAAAGTATGACAACATAACTAATGCTATTTTGCATTCTTGGTTTAAATTAAATGGCTGTTTCCTTTAAAAAAATGAGAACAAGAGTTTTTAAGATCACACAGGGAGAAAAAATGAATTGCTGGAAGTGTTAAAAGTACCAGCCTGCCACATCGATAGTGCTGAATGTTTGTGCTAGTCTGCATTTATTTATCTGAGCATAATTGATTCAGCAGTTCAGTTCAGTGAGGTTTGGTCCAAATGTAACTGTGAAATTAGATTTATTGTTCAGAATCTTTGTAAAGTATATCCTTTGTGCCACTCTGTAGTACCTCCCTGTTGTTACATGATGTTAAACAATTTGTACCCCTTCTCAGTTCAATATACAAAGCTGTGAAAATATCACTTTGCACTTGCAATGAAAGTTTCATCCAGGAGTTCAACTGAATTTCAACTATCCAAAACTGCAAGTCGACATCCATTCATCTGGGAATAAGTCTCATTTTCTGTGTAAGACCAACTACTGAGTCAACAGTAGTACCACTCTGTTCTCCTTTGCTCAGGCCTCAGGTAAATTATTGTGTCCAGTTCTGAGTACCACAATTCAAAAAGGATGCTGACAAGTTGGATGATGTCCAGTAGAGGGCAACCAAAATGGTGAAAGGTATGGAAACTATGCCCAATGAGGAGAGGCTTAGGGATCTGGGTATGTTTAGCCTGGGGAAGAGAAGGTTAAGAGGTGATTTGATAGCTCTGTTTTATTATATGAAAAGATTTCATTTTGAGGGTGGAGCAACCTTGTTTTCTGCATCTCCAGAGAATAGGAGCCAGAGCAATGATAGATTCCACCTCAACATTAGGAAGAACTTCCTGACAGTAAGAACTGTTTGACAGTGGAACATGCTCCCTTGGAGTGTGGTGGGGTCTCCTTCTTTGGAGGTTTTTAAAAAGAGGCTGGGTGGCCATTTGTCGAGGGTGCTTTGATTGTGTATTCCTATATGTCAAGGGGTTGGCATTGATGGCCTTTGTGATCTCTTCCAACTCTATGACTTTGGAGACCAGAGGCAAGTCACACTCTCTCAGCCTTATAGGAAAGCAAAGGTACCACCCCTGAACAAATCTTGCCATTAAAACACCATGATAGGATTGCCTTAGAGTCACTATAAGTCAGAAATGACTTGAAGACACACAAGAACAACAACAAGGCACTTACGGGTATTGATTGCCTAATATACTTCATTTTTGCAATGTCTTGAGAGTGTTTGAAAGACTTATTTTCTTCCTCCAAGTGATTCCAAGAAAAGACTAAAACAGGTGAGTGGAAAGTCAAGGCAAGCCAAAGGGAGTTCACCCATCCCAAATATTTATGTTTAAACAAGATTTCATACATTCTCAGATTCAACAAGAGACCAAAGAGGGAAGCAGTTGTGCTAAATTTACAACTGAATGCTTGTGTTTATTGCCCTCATGTTATTTTCTTCGCAATGATGCCTAATTAAGGACAACGAAATATGTTTCATGATTGTGATGAGGCATAGGTATTCAAGTCTGCTCAACTAAACATAATATGGCCTTGCTGAAAACAGAGATGAGGGACTGAATCACAAATGATCTGATTTAGCGCATGCATCTGAATCAGCTGGAAGTAAATGCTGGCATATTTTTATCCAAGGGGGAAAAAAAGAAAAGAAAGAAAGAAAGCTTCACCTGCCTCTGATGAAGCCTTATGTTTGGGATGATCAGATGTTGTTCCCAAATGTTAACTCACAAGAGGATGGTTACTTTTCTGCTTTATGCAGAACGTGCTGTTTGTTTCAAAGGAGACTAGAAAGAGATTTGGTTATATAAAAGCTTTACAAGTTGATTATGGAAAATCAGGAGTGGATAACATACGGGGCCATGGCACATGGGGTCCTCACCCTGTATTGTGGCCCCAACTGCCATAACCATCTGTAGCTGCCAAATTATGGTAGCTACATACCAGGAAAAGGGGTTGATTGTCTACTTTGTGACCTCTTATGACTCTGTGTGCAAAAGAACATTCTAGTATTTTCTTATATCATAAACAGTCTATGTACAAAAGAACATTCTAGTATTTTCCTATATCATAAACAGTAACTTATGTTGAGATATATGAACAAACCTCATAGCAACATGAACTGTGATACCATCACTACCCTGGCTGGATTCCAGGTGGGTTCAAATGAGTATGCCTGAGATGTTGCCTGCTCCTGCTAAATGTATAAGTGGGCTTCAAATGGACTGGAAAGAGTAATTACATTTTGAAGTTTTGTAATTAAGATATTTCATATATAGTAGGCCCTTGGTATCTGCTGGGAGTTTGGTTCCAGAACCTCTGTGGATACCAAAATCCCAACTTCCATTATATAAAATGGTGTAGTAAAACTGTGCCCCTTTTATAAAATGGCACAATCTAGGTTTGCTTTTGGGATTTTTTTTTTTTTGGAGGGGGGTAGTGAATATTTTCAAACCATGGATGTTTGAAACTATGGGTGCAGAATCCATGGATATGGAGGGCCAACTATATATGCCTCATCCATATTCATGTGTTATATATTTCTCTTCCACCTTCTTTTTTCTCTTTTTTCTCTTTTTTCTTAATTACATTTTTAAAATGTAGTAAAAATTTTATCACTACAGACAGTAATTAAAACAAGGAGGAAATGAGGATGTAATCAGGTTTTCCTATTTATTGCCAAATGTCAGTGGCAAACACTTGAAATTTATTTTTTTTGTTTCCATTAATTAATTTTTAATTAAAATATTGATATATCAACATGCATCCAAGGACCTTGGATTAGTGTATGATAAATACTTTAATGAACAAATAAATGTTATTCAGTATTTATTTATTTATTTATTTATTTTTATCTCATCTTTCTCCTGGTGCAGAATCCAAGGTGGTTTATGATAGAACTAAAACAGAGTATGTATGTAGTTTAAAAACTCAGGCTTGCAATGTTGTCTCAAGATTAAATTATATCCATTCTGGGCTCCTTCATAAGTTTGTCTTTGTGTCATGGCCAGCCAAGATCAGCTCTCGGAGGATGAGGAGGAGGATGAGCCTCCTCCAGAGCAAGGGCTGATTGAGGCAACGCCAGGTGCTGTTCCTGCCCTGCCAGGTCCCAGCTGTGATCCTCCAGCCCCAGAGGAGGAGGTTCAACCAGGTCCTAGTGCCAAAGAGAGGCTTCCTATGGTACCACGGCCTAGTGGTGACTCTGGAGACGAAGCTTGCCTGCAGGTGCCTTCTTACAAAGAGAGAAGAGCCGAGAGTGCTTGCAGACGCAGATCACAGAGGATTGTCGAGAGGCAATTAGCCAACCAGCCTCAGGTGGCATGAGGGAGAGTTTCCCTTACTTAAGTGGGAGAGAGACTAATGCTGGTTGCTAGAGTTTATTGCATGATCCCTTGGCGTGATTGCTGCTAGCACTAGCTCCTAGTATCTGGATTCTTTGTTACCTTGACCTCGGACCGGACTTCGTTATCTCTTGGCTGTTTTGACCTTTGACTGTTTGACTACGCTGTTTCCCGGTATCCTGACTTTGGCTTGAGTTTTGGAACGTTGGAATCTCTGGAATCCTGACTTCGGCTCATATTCTTGACCTGTCCTCAGACTGCTTCTTTGCAAGGTCTTCTTTACTTCCACTAAACTAAAGGCTCTGTTATCAGCTACTGTCAGTGTTGCTGGCAGCTTTCCCGGACACTTTGTAACCCAATATTTGGTGGTAGTGGTGTTTGCTTTCAAGTCATTTCCAGTTTAGGGAGAACCTAAGGCAACCCTAACACATGGTTTTCTTGGCCAGTTTCTTGAGAGGAGGTTTGTCATTGTCATTCTCTGAGGCTGAGAGACTATGGAGATTATTGCACTGGCTGTGTTTTCCTGATCTGGGCGCAGGCTCAGACCGAGCTGGGACTGTGTCTTATTGCACAGCTCCATGCCCAGATAGCTGCCATCCTGTGCCAGATCAGGACTTCTCCCATACTTAGCTAAAAACACTTCTTTTTCATTCTTGGCAAACTAATGGGAGATGTTCCAATTGGGTATGGGATGGTAAAAATCTGGGCATGGAGCTGTGCAATAATATAAGGTCCCAATCCAGTCTTGGCCCCTGCCCAGATGGGGAAAAAAGCAGTGTGATAATCTCCTATGACTTGTGAGAGGTCACCCTGTGGGTTTTTATGCCTGAGTGAGAATTTGAACCCACCTATATATTTTCCCTATCCCTAGTGTTAGGTGGCAGACTATTATCCATTATTACATTTTTCTAATAGATTTTTTCCCCTAAAATGCATTGTCTGGATGCAGTTAAGGATCATATGTGAGTGAATAAACTTGAGGTTCAGTACAGAAAAGATGCCAGTTCTACTGGTCAGTAGAGAAATTAATTTGGGTTGGAATTACAGTCTGTTTTGGATGGGGTTACACTCCCTCTTTGAAGATCAGGGGCCCTCTCACACTATAGTTATGTTTCTATGATTCCATTTTAACTGTCACAGTTCCATCCTCTGGAATTCTGGGGAATCTGCAGTTTAAGGAGGGGCATGTGGAATTTAGCCAAAGATTTCTGGTGCCTTTACAAACTACAAATAGCAGGATTCCATGGGATGTTGCCACAGCAGTTATAGTGTGACACAGTACTATAGCTACAAACTATACCTTAGTTTGTAGTTTAGGATCTAGCACTAATCCTGGAAAGCCATATAGCTGCCATAGCTGGACATGTTTTTGCCTAGCTTTGGTTGATGTGCCAGAAAAACCCTTTCTTAGGGATGACAGATCTGTCTGCAACTGTTAATGTTTTAATAACTCCTAGGTTAGACTATTGTAATGTATTGTAGGTGGAGCTACCTTGAAAATTGGAAGCTCCAACTGGTGCAAAATACAGGAGCCAGACTGTTGTCACATCTATGCTATAGACCACATAATGCTGGACTTAAAAGAACTAAACTGACTTTCCAATTTGATTCCAGGCTCAATTCAAGGCTCTGAACCAATCAATGAAGGATTCTAATTTTGATTGGGGCCAGGATATTTGAAAAGTTGCCCCTATTCATAAGCCGACTTGAGATTTAAAATGATCAGCAAAATATTGATGTTATCATTGAAAATACCACTTAAAGTATACCTTTAATAGCATTAATATGTTCATTTCTATTTGCCTGCATAGAGAATCTTCCAAAGTTAGACCCCAGCTTGTAAATTCAGAATTGAGAATTTAGAATCTGTTTAGAACTGAGAAATGTCCAAGATACACTCTATAACACATCTCCACAACATAAACCATACAATTGTTAAGCCATCTACATCCATTACCCTTCATCATTCTCTAGAAGAAACTAGATTTACCACAAAAAAGTTCTTTTTGTTCCTCAAAGGCACAAGGGTGACTTCACATTCAGTCAGCTACAAAGCAAATCCCAATACAGTACAGCATAAAAATCCTTTTTTCATGTCCCACATTAGCTCCCAAGAGGCACCTCTTTCATTAAATATTGAAGCCACTGAGTTCAAATTCTATCACAAATATAAGCATTAGCAAACTATATTACTATAGACAGATGGACAGATAGCTAAACAACGAGCTAGCTAGCTCGATATTGGCAATCTATATTGCTGATATAGCTATTAGCAAACTGGATTGCAGTTATGGAAAATTAACAAAGAAGCTTGTGACTCAAATGGAAAGCTAAAGTCGCTTCTCCTCTGAAATCCTATGGCTCCTGTTACTGTCACACAGTCCTCTTCAATTTGAGTGCCTTCCAGAAAAGTTGGACTATAAATGCACCCCCCCCCCCAATCATCCTTGGCTAGTATAGTTGTTGGCCAATACCTCCAGAGCAATTCAGGAAATTCATTATACAGGCATTATACAGGTGTACTAGGTTCAGGAATTTCATTATATAGGCATACCTCCATTAACAATGTCTCTGACAAAGAAGCTCCTTTTAACCACCATTCCTCCTTGTCTTCTGCCTACCTGAAGGCTTTTTTTTTTTAGCAGCATTGGCACAGGAATGATGGTGAAGGGAACTGGAAATGCATTTTTGGTGCTATGTTGCAATGCAGTAAAAGCTTGCACTGAGAAATAGAGAGGTTCCACTCTAGCTGATCCTACTGTAGCCCTGTGTGCCTGCCTACAACAAGCATGGTAAACAGCAGCTGTTTCCAGAAGCCTTTATTGGGCAAGCATGAACAGCAAAATAGAAAGAAAAGGGGAGAGCAGACAAGTCTGCTTCACCATCTACCCTCAGCATGTTCCAAAAGCATAGACCTATAGGGCTGGCCAACAAAAGGTGGAGACCAATGAAAGAAAAATAATACCTGGATGCAATTTGGAGGAAACATTTAAGTGGGCTGTAGCAGGTTCAAATATTTTTGTGTACTTATGCTTACCTGACATGATTGTTTCATTTTGCATATGTATATTGTTAATTTTGAATAAAAAATGTTAAACATGTTGAATGGCTCTTTCTATTTTTATGTAGATACATATCTCTGTCATTCCAAGTTATTTCTTCCTCTGGTACTAAACTTTCTGTTAAAGAAGCCATGCCCATGGACACATTTATGTTAATAACTGAGGTATACCTGTAATGTAAATAGCATTTCATCCCCCTATATATATGTTACTTCTCCTTTATTGTCTCAGTGTTTTTCCTGTGCGTTTATTGAGAAGTAAATCCTACTGATCCTATCTGGCTTACTTCCAGGTAGAGATGTCCAAGATAGCAGCATTATTGTCTCCCACTCTTGGCTGAATTTTAGCTTGTGATTTCTTATGCATAGTTCTTGCCAGCTGATACTTTTTATAAGGAAACTCAAACCTTTGGCAGCACCTAACATGATTCTGGTTTTAGTATGTGTCTCAGGGGTGAGGAAAAGTTTGTGAACCCTAAAGATCATTATGGAAATTCCACAGCTTTACCCTGATAGCCTTCATGAATCAAAGCTGGTCTTTTTTCTAAATATCCAGCAGGCCTTATATTTACCATTTCCATGGCCTGTGAAAGAAAGCAATGTTATAATTAGGAAAACAATCCTTGGTTGCATCAACTGCATTAAAGGGAATCATTAGAATTTGGTTTGGAATTAATTTGGTGGGTCTGCAAAGGTGAGTTTGGGGGCCTCTACTCAATGAAAATTTCATAAGCTTTGTAAGTTTGTCTTCATCATATTGTTGTATGTATTTTATATCATAAGCAAGACATCTCATACCCTAAACTGTCCTAATTTGTCAGGGACAGTCCTGATTAATCCTCTGTCGTCCCCTCTTTCCAGGTGCTTTAAAAATGTCTCAGTTTTTTCCTCTCCTCCTCCCATATTCACCTTTATCTTCAATTTAATTCAACTAAATTAACTGAGCGGAGAGGAGAGGAGAGTAAGGTGTGGAATTTTGTCCTTCATAGCAGGCTCAGAGAAAAGCTAACGTCTGCAGCTGCACCAAGCTTGACTGTTCTTTGCCATTAATAACATTTAGTATCTTTATCACACTCTGATGTTTCTTCGTGACATAATAAATAAATAATAAATAAGACTTTAATTTATATCCCGGTTTTTGTTACCACAATCAAAATTCTTATTTTGGGGGCAATGCCTTCATTCTGCCCTTCCATTGCTACGTTCCTGTATATGAGAACCCTACTGGTGGTCTACTATGTTATGGTACAGGGCCATAGAAATTAGAGGAAAAGGAGAAAGTGTGACATATTATAATCATGTAATTTAGTCTTCCTCAATAACTCAGAAAAACTTAAATATAACTTCTCCAAGAATTTTCCTTGCAGGCCACTAACTTGTCCATACCTGATTAGCTTCAGTAACAGAATTGTCTTGCATGTTGTTAGTTCATATTCAGGTCCCTATATAAATAACATACAATGTTTTGTTTGTCCATATTGAGGTCCCTATATAAATAAGAAGGATGTGGTGACTCAGCAGATAAGACACTGATTCTGTTGATTGCAAGATCAACAGGTCGGCAGTTCGAGACCCAACTGCCATGTGATGTGGTGAGCTCCCATTCCTATTCCCAGCTTCTGCCAACCTAACAGTTCAAAAGCATGTGAAAGTGCAAGTAGATAAATAGGCACCACTTCAATGGGAAGGTAACAGTGTTCTGTGCAGTCATGCTGGCCACGCGACCCACAGAGTAGTCTTTAGCAACTCTGGCTCTTTGGCTTAGGAACAGAGATGAACATCACCCCCTCTTTTCGGACATGACTTGACAACCTTGTCAAAGGGGAAACCTTTACATTTACCTTTATATAAATAAGACAAGCAGAGAGAACCAAGGTAGGGAATATTCTGTCCCAGGAAAAGAAAGTGTTGAGGCACCCCACTGAAAAAATCAACTACTACAAGATGATGATGATGATGATGATGATGATGATGATGATGTGATCCATGCACAAATGCAAAAGTGTCATCGTCATTGTCAATCTTGCTGTTTTGCACAGAAAACATGGTTTATACAGCTTAGGCTGTGTAAACTCCCTCCCCATTCATCTTACATAAAAAACACTGATCATGGTGTAAACCCCCCGTTTTTTGTGCACACAAAAGTCTTTGCAAAAGGACCCCAAATGCAATGCAATGCAACACAATTAAATAATTAAATCAAATTGCGTGGGAAAAATTCTCATTATCTTACCAGCAGACAGAAAAGTGTTTGAAAATTTTTGTTCTTGCATAATAGAACAGAATAAGCACAGATTTGCATCCCTAAACCAAGATACTGTTCAGATCCCAACATTTGATTCTACCTTTCAAAGCTGGAAAATAAGTATGCAAAGAGATCTTGTAGCACCTTTGAGATTAACTGAAGGAGGTAAGTTGATAGCATGAGCTTTTGTAGACTTGAGCCTACTTCCTCATATGCAAGTTTGGAGTGATTCAAGGTGGAAGTCCATTTCTTTCACATGGATGATCAAACCCTTCTTGGCAGAAAGGCTTCTACATCAAGGAGGGATACTAGTTCATTGAGAGAGTGCATATTTTCCATGTAGAAGATCCCAGGTACACTTCCAGGATTTCCAGTTTCAAAAACTGGTAACCAGATGAAGGAATTTTGTGTGGGCTTCCAGAAGTTGTTGAACAGCAACTCCCATCCAGCCTAACTAATTGAAGCAATAGTGAGGAATACTAGGAGCCAGAGTCCAACAGTGGAGGCAGTGGCATCACTAGGAGGTGCGGAGGGTTCAGACTACATCAGGTGTCACCCTAAGAGGGGGTGACACTACTACTACTACTACTACTACTACTACTACAACTATTATATTTATTTATATTGTGCTGTAGATTTACACAGTGCTGATTAATTACTGGTTCTCAAGCACCTACCTTTTAGCAGAAACTGGCTGTGGCATTCATCTGCTTCCCTTTAAATTGTTTTAAGAGATGGTGAGAGTGAAGTGGAGCTCAGTGGAAGGAAAAAGGAGAGGCCCCAGGCTTTTTAAAAATTAAAATTTCAAAGTTCAAAATTGTAATTTTTTTAAAAAATTGAAATTTTAAAATTCTTTTAAAAATTTCTTTAAAAAACATCACATTTTAACCAAATCTTTATTATGCATATATAAATACATTTAGGTTGTGCATATGATATTGTAATGTGAAGGTATCATTTTAATTTTACAAGTTGTTTATGTCACAACTAATAGCATTACATTCAGTGGTACATGGGCATCACAATTTACAAGTAACATTAGTGCAAAGAAAAAAAGCATTACTAAGGATTCTGTATGGTGTGAAATGGGTGGAGGTCAATGGAGAGGGGTGACGCTATGAGTTACTGCACCTGGTGACACCAACCCTAGTGATACCACTGTCTGGAGGGCTGCACAATTCTCACCCCTGAATAAATGTGAAAGTCCTGTAAATCGGGAAGGGATCTACTTGTTGTCAAATGGGATGTGATTTTTTTAAAAACTGAACAAACTTCACATGTTCAAGGAACCCAACAAACATTCTTATGAAAATGAAAATACAGAAGCATGATGGGGAGAATTGGAGGGTAGGTGAGCAAATTGCTATTAACCCTGAAAAACTAGGCCTGTTTCTTTTTCCAGGGCTATCACACTCAAGCATTTTTGGATGATGTGTACTGCTAGTGGAAGGAAGGTGTAAACAAAGGGGAAGGGGCTATTTATCAATGCAAGAGTAGCCTGCTTTCAACATTTCAGTAATTAACGTATCAAGAAAGGACCTATTTGCTCCCTGTCTGTAAAGCTAGTCTCCTGTAATTTAAATGGCAGTTCTGCATGAGCTGTTGCATATTTTGGTCAGTTCCATTACTCCTTTGCTTTGGATGAATGAGCTGAGGAGCACTGTTTTTCTTTGTAAATGCTTCCCTCCACTGTCCCCTGGATTATGGGTACACATTACAGCCATGAAAATTCTCATGTTCTTACAAGATCTTTCTTTTATACCCTATGCAGCCCTAGATATGTCTGCTCAGAAATATATGTCACTGAGTTCAATGGGACCAGGTAAGCCAGTACAGGATTGCAGTATGAGGAAAAAAATTATCTTCAATGGCTGAATGGTCAAAATCCTCAACTGGAACATTCCCCCAAACAATTCCATCTTAGCTCATACTCCCCTGGCTGTTCGTGATCAATAACCCAATTTTGCCAGTTTTATTAGCACTTACCCTTTTCAAATCAATATTTTACTATTGTTATTATCCATTCAGACAGAATCTATAATGTTGTTAAAGACATTTATTTCATACTGTGTAATTTCTATACACCATCAAATGCAGACTCTTTATGAGAGTGACATATGAAACAATTATAGAACTGTTTTAGTAACAAAGGCAAGATATTAGTGGTGGGATCTTTTTGTTTCTGTCATTGAAAAGGTAGTGTGTTTTTCCATTCTGCTCTTCATTTGTCTATAAAGGGGAAGCATCATGCAGAAAATATTGTACACTAGAGAGCAGAAATGTGTCATAAAAAGGAAGTGCACTGGAAAATTGAAGATCTGCTATAACCACTAACAGTACATAGCATCAAAAGTGCTTGAGTGTGTTAGTTTTGGAAGAAGAAACAAGCCCCGTTTTTCAGGGTTAATAGTAATGTGCTCACCACACGGCTTTCCTCCCAATCCTTCTGACTTTTCATTTTCACTGAAGACTGCTCTCCAGTGTCACCTTCCAAAAAGATTAAACACATTAAACACATAGGAGTTGTGTGTAAAAAAAAAAAAAAAAACCCCAGCAGTTCTTCAATCTGTGAATTTCATATTTTCATAACTAGCTCAATTTCTTTTAATCTAATGATAATCCATCCTTACGCAGTTATTCCAAAAGGTTTCTCTGAAAAGATTCCATGGCATCTGTCTTAAAATCAAGTGTTTAATTCTACATTGAAACTGAAGAAGTTTTAAAAATATTTCACAGGGGTTTGTCCACATATTCTCTCCAAGAGTTCTTTAAGCATTTTTTTAAAAGTAGTTCTTAATGGATGTCTCAGGAGTGTAGCAAAACAGCCCCTATTTCTCTTATGTGTGTCATGCCTGTCTTCACTCATAATCCACTTTGCCATCAGTCCCACCCTTATGACTACCTTTCCAGATCGCCTGAGAGTTTTCAGAAAAGATGAAAATGTAAAAATGCAGGAGAAACTATATACAGTATATAGCTAAGAATAACAGAACAATTAGCATAGGAAGAAAAACAAAAGGCCAAGATTAACACATACCTGTACAATCGGAACATGTGTCTTTGTACAGGGAAGGTTGCTGCTTTCCTTTTGTGTCTGCAGCCCTTCATGCTGTCTTGGTTCCAAGTGTAAAGAGTTCCCTTAGCAATAGGAGTAGGTTTTCAGTGGAAGGCAGTGGGAAGGATGGAGTGAAAAAGCACTGGTATGTGAAGTCGAAGGCTTTCATGTCCGGCATCCATAGTTTTTTGTGAGTTTTTCGGGCTATGTGGCCATATTCTAGAAGAGCTTTTTTGTGACGTTTCACTGGCATCTTCAGAAGATGCTGGCGAAACATCAGGAATAAACTCTTCTAGAACATGGCCACCTAGCCTGAAAAGACGACAAAAAACTAAGCACTGGTATGTTTACATGGCATCAGCACATCCCCCTGGATAACACAGTACTCATGGACCATTGAAATGTAGCTAAAGCTACTTACAAACACTCAGGTCTTAAACAACTCTCAATGTATTATGGTCCTATATCATTAAAAAAAAACCTGTTAGAAATACAGGGTGCCATCTTACACACATCTGTTTTGAGGAAGTCCCTTTAAACCTTATTCGTGTGTGTGTGTGTGTGTGATATTTGATTTCATTGTTAGAAGCCAGAAACATTGATATTTTTAGGAAATTGTCTTGCAAAATAATAACCTTTGTGTTCAATAGCTGTCTTGGAAACTTGTTTAAGAAGCAATGCTTGTTGGACTGATGAACAGACATATTTACCAAAGGGCACAGCATGCAAATTATACAGCCTGGCCAAATGTGTATGTGTGTGTGTAAAAAAATATGGCCTAGCTTTAAAATCCGTCCAGCAGATACTATCAAAGCACAGCACAGCTTCTCAAAATTCTGCATTTGCATCTGCTTATCTAGTTACCTACTTGCACAGCTATATACTTCCTGGGAATCTTTTTACAACAATCAAGGGTGGTGGGATTATACTTCAGGGTCCATCACTATCAACTGTTTTTAAAGAATTTTCTTTTTTGAAAAGGAAGGGAGGAAAGGAGATACACTTTGTATCCTTGGCAGAACAGATTAAAAGTATGATCTGGAGAAGATGTTGCAAACAGACCAACCAAAGCAGTCTTTTATCTTGGAGGTAAATGAACTGAAACAGATGAAAGAAGGGGAAAAAAGAACTTTCCTAGAGGCAAAATGTCTCTGTCACCAGCTGTTACTGGGAGATAATGTGCAATGACAACGGATGTATAAGAGGGAATCCAAATGTCTACAGCCCTTTTCTCCTCTACATTTTAGAAAGAAATGGGATTTTTCTTTTCCTGCCTAATGGAAGCTTTCTTGACAAAATTTAAAGGAGAGGACCAGAATCTTCAGTAGCAATTCACAAATGCCACTTTCCCACTATACTCATATAAGTAAAGGAATATAAAGAAAATCTCTTGTCATTTTTTTCCTTGTGCATCATTTTATACCTATGAGCTATTTCAACATTTTCCTGTACAAAGCCATTTCTGTTTAGGCTTACCCAGAACATGACATACACATACACAAGTTTTACAGCACTTTAAATGTCACAGAATCATTTTCAAAAGAATCATGGAAATTGTAATTTGCTTACTGTGATAAATAGGCTTGTTGGGTCAACAGCATTTCATTCCCTGAAATTTCAAGGCCAGAGGTAGATTCTTGTGATGTCACCATCTCTATTCCCATTGCTCTTCCCGTTCTCCTAGGTTTTTGATGCATCACACGCACAACACACACACATATGCCTTCCCACTGTGTCAGAGAATCCGGGGGGGGGGGGGAGGTGTTACAATGGATGGATATACACAAATCCAACTTCCTCTTCCTTCATTGATACTCTTCCTGATGTTTGTTTCCCTACCTGGAGACCTGGAGAAGAAAAACAATTCACTGACACTTCAGCTGGTGCCCTCAGACCTGGCAACCTCAATCAAATTCTCTTAAAAGTGAATCATGTCTTACTTTGCACCACTATTCAGGCCCAATACAAAGAGGGTTCTTTCCCCAGAAAGTCTTTTTCCAGACACCAGCCCTTATTCTAGAAATTAAAGACCCAGAGCCTAGAAGTTAGAAGTTTGGGGCAAAGGCAATCCCAATGGCTTGTGGGGTTAGCATTAGAAAAGGGCCAGCCCAAAACCTATGCTTGATTACAGTAGGTTTTACTTCCATAAGAACGTGGCAATACTGTACAGGAGACTACCTTTGCCCAGAAGTAAATCTCACACAGTTCACAGGGATTTCTGCCCAATATGTGTGAGATTTGATTGCAATATGCCTTAATCCTTACCATATTTATTCTGCAGTAAATCCACTTAATTTATTGCAACTGATTATTACAAGAAAAAAAATATGTCACTTTAAGGATTGCCGCCTGGATTTATTCATTTTTATCTTCCCTCTCATGTTGCATCTGCTAGATAGTAAACCTGTGGTAAGTGCTATGTACACTTTACATCACAATCCTATAAGTCTCCATTCAGTGTCAGCGCCATAGAATGTCATGGTTTTGTCCCAGAAGCTGAGCATGGGATTGTGGTTTTAGATCATAATCTCATAATCTCTAACAGAGTGCTTCAGAATTACAGAGTCTGACCTTTCTTATACCTTGCTGGGCTCTTGCTAGCAAACCTGAAGAAATGAGGGGGCTGGGTTGTTCACTCCCCCCCTCCACAGTATTTTATGTTTTGAGTGTGGGGGGTAAAACCATGCTCCTGTTGTTCCCAATGGGAGGGAGTTCATCTACACCCAGTCCAAGGTTGCTCTTAATATTCCCTTATGTTGTGCATGTGTGGTTAGGCAGCCCTGTGAATTTAAAACATAGATCTGCGATCCCGTGTTACACAAACACCGAGGAAAACATGGAGGGTCTTGACTCTATCATAACAGGAATATTGCAATACCAAGAATTCTCCCTGCTCTTGAAGTATCATCCTTTGAGGCTTTCCCTCCAGACTAGATAGGTATAACTGAAAAGACCCATGGAATTTGGATTCCCCCCCCCCCCCCAAAAAAAACCTCAGGCTATTCTACTGTTCTTGAGACTCATACAGGAATTAGTCCATCGCACAGGGAGAATCCAAGAGCACAACATATTCCATTCCTCCATTATTGGGATGGAAATATTTAAGGGTTACGATATTGCTGCCTCTTAACTCCCAACATGAACTGCATTAAAACAGGCTGCCTACAAATGTTCTTTCCTAATGTCTATCTTCTACTAATTTTCTTGCAACTGTCACAGTGCCGTTTCCCCCCCCCAGAGAGATGGATTTCTCAAAGTTTTTTACTTTTCACAGCAACAGGAAGTAAACAGGTTTTCAAAGGCAAGTGGGAGCAGTAAGTGCTTCCTAAGGCACTGCCTGGGTTTTTAAGGAACTGTGGAGACGTACACATTCCGAAGTTACTCTTTTCTAATGATAAAGGGGCAATTCCCACAAGTCTATTTAGGATGCCTGTTTTGCATGCAAGAACACTGCACCAAAGCTACCTGGTTACCATCACAGAGCAATTAAGATGCGATCCATTAGCAATGCAGAGCACATCCTGACTCCTATTTATAGACCCATAGACCTGTGGCAAGCTTGCATAATTATGTTGTTTTTCCAGTGAATCGAGCCTGCAACTGGTATGTTTTAATTGGTATCATTTGAATAATTAATCTGAAGTTTTTTTGGGAGGGATGCACATCGAAGGTTAGCATGGCATGGAGCCCATGATAATGAAATCATTACTTGATGAAAGAAGACTTCACATTTGTAACTGATTATACACCCCAATGCTAATCAATTTGATTTTGGTTGTTAAGTTCTTCTACTTTTGGGGGGGGGGGGTAAAAAGTTCCTACATTTTGCATTGTAGTAAAGATATGAGTGCCTTCTCCACTTACAATTCTAATCTAGCCAATACAGAGTTTACATACATCAGTGCCCATGACACTCCAGTACATGTTTTCAAAGGGGTCCTTGCAAAGAAAACCTGACCCTTCACTGAGAATAACAGAGATGCTTGGGAAACATGGGTTGGTATGTATGCCTTCCTCACATATTATTCTTTTAAGATTACACTACATGCATTTCTTTCTTTTGGACCAAAGGTAAAGTTGTTCAGGGATGGTTTCCATGTCAGGGGTGAGGAAAAACAATTCTTGGATTATATATTAAACACCTTGGAGGGTTCTTCAGACTGTGGCCACTAGAAAAGGATGTGATTTGGGAAATGGCTATATTCTGTACCTAGCCTTTCACTACTACACACACTACATTTGATCTTAGCCAAAAGGCCGAGAAGCCTTTCACTACCAGGTTTATGCTAATATTTTACCACAAACAAAGGATATCACAGCTTCACATCTATGGAAGAATCTATGCTTCAGAACTGTTTTGTCAGAGTTCTAACAAACAAAATGTTTGGCTCTAAACAGACACATTAAAGAAGTTTTCTTTAACCAGAAGTGTTTATAAAAACAGAAACGTAAAGGTTTTTGTAATGGAATAACAAATTAAAAAGTAGATTTTTGGACCGTGAAACAAAATGGATGTGTAGTAGATCAACCAAAATAAAAGCAATTGTGTACAACGTACTGCTTGAAAGCTGCAGTAAACTGATTCTTTGTTCCAATTACTTTCAAAGGACAGTAAGACATATTCATAAATGACAGGCATATCAGTAGCTTTCGGTGGAATTGGGTTTGTTGTTTAGTTCATTTTCCAAATGTTGATTTCTTCAGAAATTTGACAGAATCATAGAATCCTAGAGTTGGAAGAGATCTCAAGGGACATCCAGTCCAAACCCCTGCCTTGCAAGAAGACTCAATCACTGATGTTTATCACACTATGCTCTTAAAGAGGTACTATTCCAGTGTGACTCCTCTAGCAGCCTCCTGCTGCATGCTGGGATTGGCAGTTTTAAGGAGCTGAACTTCTCTGCCTGAGAATTCTAAATACCCCTCCTTAAAACTGCCAATCCCAGCATGCAACAGGAGGCAGCTAGAGGAGTCACACTGGAATAGTACCTCTTTAAGAGCTCGTCTGATAAACACCAAAGTCCCCCCAAAACAGATGGCCATCCAGAATCTGTTTATAAACCTCCAAAGACAAAGAATCTACCACTCTTTGAAGCAGTGCATTCTATTGTTGAACAGTTCTTACTGTCAGGAAGTTCTTCCTAATGTTTAGGTGGAATGTCTTTTCCTGTAGCTCTGAGTCCTAGTTTCTGGAGCACCTGAAAACATGTTTTCTCCATCCTCCATATGACATCCCTTGAAATATTTAAACATGGTTGTCATGTCAGCTCTTAACCTTCTCTTGCCCAGGCTAAACATATCCAGTTTCCTAAGCCGCCACTCCTCATATGGCTTGGTTTCCAAGCCTTTCACCATTTTGGTTATCCTCCTCTGGACATGCTCCAGCTTGTCCACACCCACAGAAAGAATTTCACATTTTAAAACATAGAAAAATTTGGTGAGAAGGTCAAATGAGCACTTCAAGCCGAGGACATTTCAAGAACAGTTTTCAAAGTCTGGATCTGTATCTCTGTTCATTTCTGTTGTTCTAAATCAAAATTGCAAGTCAGTACAACATGATCTGCTTGGAACAGGCTCACCTTTTTATGTGACCAGTACAAATGATTAACAAATTTAACTGGTTATCAAATTTAGCTAAGTCTAAAGTACATGAGATTTTAAATGAAGGTGAATGAAAATAATATCGACATACATGTCTGTGTTACTAGTTATCATTCCCAGTATAATTTCCAGGTTTGGAGACAGACAACCTCAAATCTCTATAGCAAAAACTGCACATAAGCAATGGAAATGAACATTTGTGTCTGGTCATAATTAGAAGGATACCATAGCTTGGAAAAGTTACTTTTTGCAGTACAGTGCCCACAGCTCTCCATCCAGCTCTAAAGTACAAACCATAGGAAACTAAGGAGGGACTCCAGACAAGACAGTATTGGCTATGAGGAACATATACAGATAGACCACTGGTATAATTTAGCAGAGTTGTTAGATTTTAAAGCCATATCTGATACTTTACCCCTCAGTGAGCACACCTTCCAGATATGTTAAAATATAATTGAAGAGAAAAGCCATAGTAGCTCTTTCATTGTTTGCTATTGTCTTTTCACACCAAGTGCAAACAGGGAAAGGCAAAGGTCATGTGGCCCCTAGTTCACTATTCTAGATACACGTGCTCAAGCAAAGTCTGGGCTAAGGGCGGGGGGAAGAGTAAGTCCATTATCCAAAAGCTCTGTCTCCATAAGAGTACCTCCAAAACAGACAGGATGGGCATGAGGAACAACATATAATAAAATCAAAGAAGCAAAAAAGACAAATGACTGGGTCAAACACAGGATCATCTGCACACCATCATCATCGCCAAAAGAAGCTGTATGGGGATGTAAAATGTCTTGTAGAGTTGGTTCTAAACTGGAGAGGTTTAACTATTCTTTTAAAATTTGGAAAACTTTCAAAAATGAAAACAAAAACACCAATGGCATTAAGGCTCTGGAGACATTGCTAATTTCAGATGGCATACGCATTCAAAGCCATTTTTTAAAAAGAGTGTTAAGTTCAAAAGAAAATACTCATTGCGGACAAAATATGAAGGAACAGAAAATCAAAGTCGGTTTAGCAAAATAACCTTCATAAAAGGCAAAAGAAAAAAAAGAGGTAAGAGGAACTTTATCTTTCATGCTTAATGCTGAGAACAAGAACTTTTGAGGCAATGTTCATCTTATTCCTCCTTTGGTTTCCCCACATTTATTGGTGTTTCATTGACCCAAGAATAAAAGGGAGGTGGGCAGAGTGACCCTGCCCTGGAAGGTGCCAGGTTCAGGGTTTAAACATGTTTGCATCATCATCGTTGTCATCATCATCATCATCTCCTCCTCCTCCCCCCTCTCCCTCATGATGCTCATCATCCCTTGCCTTCTAGAAAATATAAAATGATTGCTGCTCTAATTAAGCCAGTCAAGCCAGCATGATAAGCTGCATGCCACCACACCACACTGCCTGTGGTAACCGTGTGTTAATTCCCTTAATTAGTCCTCATTTCCACTAAAAATGATTCTGTGTTGTTGATTAAAATGCCATGTAAATGCGCAAATCTCCCAATTTCTTTTAATGTCTCAGTTGACTTGGTCGCTGCTGGAGCTACATCCCCTGCAGAGTACAAATGAGCTAATCGTTCCCATGTGGAGAAAAAGTAGTTTGATAAATCACAGAGGAGCTGTGGCACATGGAACATTAAGGAAGAGATGCCGGGTGGACTCTTTCTTGACAAGATATCATTGGTACATTGAATCATAGAATCATAGAATCATAGAATCATAGAGTTGGAAGAGACCACTAGGGCCATCCAGTCCAACCCCCTGCCATGCAGGAAATCCAAATCAAAGCATCCCTGACAGATGGCCATCCAGCCTCTGTTTAAAGACCTCCAAGGAAGGAGACTCTATCACCCTCCGAGGGAGTGCATTCCATTGTCGAACAGCCCTAACTGTCAGGAAGTTCCTCCTAATGTTCAGGTGGAATCTCTTTTCCTGCAGCTTGCATCCATTGTTCCGGGTCCTGTTCTCTGGAGCAGCAGAAAACAAGCTTGCTCCCTCTTCAATATGACATCCCTTCAAATATTTAAACAGGGCGATCATATCGCCTCTTAACCTTCTTTTCTCCAGGCTAAACATCCCCAGCTCCCTAAGTCGTTCCTCATAGGGCATGGTTTCTAGACCCTTCACCATTTTTGTCGCCCTCCTTTGGACACGCTCCAGTTTCTCAATGTCCTTTCTGAATTGTGGCACCCAGAACTGGACACAATATTCTAGGTGGGGCCTGACCAGAGCAGAATACAGTGGCACTATTACTTCTCTTGATCTAGACACTATACTTCTATTGATGCAGCCTAAAATAGCATTGGCCTTTTTAGCTGCCGCATCACACTGTTCACTCATGTTCAACTTGTGGTCTACTTGGACTCCTAGATCCCTTTCACACGTAGTTTCATTCAGCCAGGTGTCACCCATCCTATATCTGTGCATTTTATTTTTCCGCCCTAAGTGCAATACCTTACATTTATCCGTGTTGAATTTCATTTTGTTAGCTTTGGCCCAGCTTTCTAGTCTATTCAGGTCATTTTGAATCTTGATCCTGTCCTCTGGGGTATTAGCTATTCGAAATTTGAAAACCTTTTTCTTCCAGCTAGCATTCCCCGCATAAAATCCTGTGGGCCTCCCTCCTCTTCCGTGGCCATGAGGACGGGCTATTGGGGTTTTTGCTGGTTTTATTCTATTGTATATTCTATAGTGTGTTTTTAAAGTACTGTATGTGTCATGTAATGTATGTAAACCGCCCTGATCTGAGGAAGGTGCGGTATACAAATAAAAACTTTATTTATTATTTATTTATTATTATTCCCCCTAATTTGGTATCATCTGCAAATTTGATAAGTATGCTTCCAATTCTGTCATCCAGGTCATTGATAAAGATGTTGAATAGCACTGGGCCCAGGACAGAGCCCTGTGGGACCCCACTGGTCACTTTTCTCCAGGATGAAAAGGAGCCATTGTTGAGCACCCTTTGGGTTTGGCCGGTCAACCAATTACAGATCCATTTAACAGTTCCTTTGTCTAGCCCACATTTTACAAGCTTGTTTGCAAGAATGTCATTGGGAAACATGAAGTGGCCAAGAGATTTGTTTATAAAATGCTGCTGCTATTTCAATTCTTTGTTCCAAATGTTTTGAATGACTTGATATTTTTACATTGTTTTTCAATTAGTTTCAGGCTAGCTCACTCAACTGTATCCTCAACAAGCTTACATTACAAATGTAATATGTTTGTGTGTGTGTGTGTGTGTGTGTGTGCGCACTTGTGATTATAAATGCAATCTTCCATTGTTACAAAATGTAAGTTTGCTTGACAAAGCTTTCCAGGAAGAAATAACCTTCAGGTAAACTTCCTTTAGAGGGGTAGTGGTGGTGTAGGTCAAGTACTCAGTTGCTGAAAACAATCTGGTGTCACATTTGCTCCATAGCAAAAGCACTGTTGGGTGTGTTGATTTTTCTTCCCTCTTTTAATAATTCAGAGGAGGAAAGGTTCCTGTCCATCTCTATTAATGCAAAACTGAGTTGATAGCAAAATGACAGATTCTGTACCTCTTTGTCTCATCATTTCCCTGGGGGTCACTCTTCAATTTTTTCTTTAGTAGCTTTCAAGAAAACTCATCATTTAATAATAATGCTATTACTACAGTAGATATCCTGGAGTTCAAGGGTTATTAATGCACAAAAGCTACGATGATACATCCATTCATGGTGCTGAACAATGCCTTGGGAAGCTTTTATTGGCATCTCTCTCTATGTGTGTGTGTGTATGTGTGTGTGTGTGAGAGAGAGAGAGAGAGAGAGAGAGAGAAAGAAAGAAAGAAAGAAAGAAAGAGAAAGTAAGGAAATCCCTTGGGGAGCAGTTGATATCATTGTAACAATATTCAAGCAGATTATCTCCATTGAAGTCACTGGGGTGGCATTGATCCATACTCGAGTACTTCTCTTCAATACTGCCACTGCAGTTGTGGCTGAATGCATTAATTACTGAGACTCAAATACATATAAGTTAATTATAAGATGTGTACTTTTCCAGGTTCCCTCCAGTGTACATGTGATGTATGCTAGGTTTGACAAACTTGTGATAAACACACATCTGTACTATTTTACAGTCAGCAAGTGTCCTGGATATTATAATACAAATGCAGTCAAGCAGTCAATCCAGTCCAAGTCAAGCACAGATTAGCCAATAAACTGGAAGGGGAAACAAAAAGGTGGTCATCAATTGGTTCAGGAGTTGTTGTAATAAGTCAGCAGTACAGACCAGAAGTCAGCAAGAAGTAAACAAAGCTGGCAAAGCAAAGCCAGGCTTAGGTCAAGGAAACTTGAATCAAGTAAAAAGCATGCTGCTAATAGGGGGGAACAGTGAGGCCTGGATGGGCTATGAATATCTCAGCACTGCCCTCAATCCAGTATGGCTGATAACCATCCATTTTCCTTAGAAGAAAGCCACACTGGTGTCCCATTCCTTGAGTGATTGCCTGTTGCCTAGAATGCTGCCTGAACTGTGACTATTGTTTTGGATTACCCTTTGGACTGCTTTCCTGGACTGACGACTGACTCGTAAAGGACTTGGATTAGATTAGATGGCCACTTGTTTTCTACAGACACCTAGCTGAGTTTGAACTATCTCTCTGCCATGCCCTTCTTAAGATACTGAGGCTTCAGACTCAGAGTTTGGCTAGCTTCCCAAGGGCAAAACAGGGCAATGGATCCAGAGTGCAGAAGACAACCATTGATGTTTTCCACAGGGTAAGGGTCCAGCAAATGCTGCGTGGGGATGTGGTTTTGTTTTGCAAAATACACATCCATAAAGTTATGGGATGCTCCCAAGTCTATCATAGCTCCCTTCTGGGAGACCTGTCTGTTAGTATCCCATAAGGTAGCAGCTACAAGCAGGGGGTCATGTGTGGGCTCATCTAGTGTCTGGGATGAACCATGCCATGTTCGCCTATGACTAAGAAAACAGCCTGTTCTGGTGTGTGGCGAATTTGCTCAAATAATTCTCCTTTGTCCTCCTCCTGTAGTTGGAGTACAAACTTAGGTTATGGTTATATTGATGAGTTTACCCTGAAGTCTTAATGATATTATTCAGTCAAATGTTGAATTAAATCTGACTGCTTTTGCTACATCTTGCCTCACTAGTAATGCCACCCCATTTCTTCTTAAGTTTTCATTTCCTGAGTAAAACATTGTGCAATTATCTGACTCAAAATGTCCCATTCCTGTCCACTTGAGCTCACTCACTTTAGTATTACAATGTTTATTTGTTTATTTTAAAGACCTTCTTTAAATAAAGAATTGTGTGGATTTTGGTATGTCCTTATCAAAACTGGACAAAATTCTCACCATCTCCTCTGTTCATATTCAATAGGTACAGCCATCCCAGTGTGGAGACAATCATATTGTAACTAACTGTATGCCCCATGGCTTTTAAAGATGAGGAGATATTCATGAAAAAGGAAAGGCAGCTCTAAAGCACCAAAAGCATGAGTAAATACATAAGGACTCGAAATCCAAACACTGAAGAGCTAAGCACTCAAACTTCTGTGCCTAGTTGGACGAATTCTTCAGTTTTTCTTTCTTCAACTTTTTTTAATCATTCATTTTTCATCTTGTTTATAAACCAATTTGCTATTAAAAACAAAACAAAAGAAAACGCAACTGAACAAAATTCTTGTCTGAACACTTTGGTTGGCAAACAAACTCACCAGTAACCATGATACTTAACGGAAGTATAAAAGGTGTTTAATTTTGCAAGAATAGCATTGTAATGCAATCTTTGAATGAACGGCCTAGACACATGAGTAACTTTTTAGCCCATTTTAATTAGTGCATATATGAAAGTCATAAAATATAAGGTCTTGTAATTTTTTATATTCCTTTCCCAGTGTGTCATAGATTAATATAGAACTGCTTTGTTTTGAGTGCAAGCAGCATTAACAAGGTTAATGGCAACAATTCATTGCCACCCAGATTATACAGATAATCAGAAACATGCTGACAGAAGCACCTTAGTAAATTGTTATTCATTTTGTTCCGCATAGTTTGCGGGCTGCATGCAGAGGTCCAGAAAATAAATTACTGTATATTCTTAAATTTAAGACTGTAGCAGCACTCAGCATTAATTGATGGCCTAGGAAGAACTGATAAATTATTTCCATAATAAAGTTGCTAAAACTAGACAGCAGATACTACAACATATGGGATGGGGGGATTGTTAGACAGTGTAAATTAATGGTGTGAGAAACCCAGCAATTGAAACTTTGAAGCAAAGAAAAGAAAAGAGGTTAGTGCTGGAAATGATCTAATAAGAAAAATATATATATTTATTTATTTATTCGACAATCAACCTGGGCTTAAGAATAACAGATAGAGTAGTGCTTCCATGTATTTAGCTTGCTTGTTTTAGTGCTTAAAACATACTGTGTTGGACAAATCTGGAAAAGATTAGGCCTCAATCATGCAAGTATACATCCTCGCAATATACTGCATTTGCATTTAATATTGTACTTAACACCATCCATTTAGCCACCCGCTGAATGGCTGCATGAATGTCAGTGGTGGCTTTTGAATATCTTCCAGTGTTACCCATAGTATGTCACTTCTTGCACCATTTCATTAAGCCAGATAGAAAACCATTGTATAGCTTCTAAAGAAAAAGCCTGCTGGATGAGATGAAAATAGGGGTGTGCTCCTCTGTAAAGCCCATATCCTCCCTTTCCAAGCTCCATATCCAGTCTGCACCCAATTTCATGTGGGTTCACTCACACACACAATTTTTTTTTACAGGACATGATTTGTCTCTTTCTTTGGTCAATTCTTAAAAGTGTGTGCAAGTTTGTGCATGAGTTTTACATTACATACAATGCTTGAACCCATTCCCACCATTGGCTAAGACATTCATACAGTGATTGACACCCCGCTGAAACGTGTGCATTTGGCAAGAAACATATACACTGTCAAAACAGGTTTATCAGATACATCAATCAATATGAGGGTTCTGGAGCACTACTGCATTTGTCCCATGGAGAGTCTGGGAAGTGCCATCAGAGACAAACACATTGAGGCTTACAGTGAAATTGAATCCTTCATACATCTTTAGATCAAAAGTTCATCTTCCCAAGCAGCCTGTTCCCACAGAATGCAAAACAATCAGATGCCTACGAGACACATATAAGTAGCATATGAGCACAATACCATTCTTCTGCTCCTCTTGCTTGGCAACTGACCAGTCACTGATCCTTCCCAAGAGTTGCCACACTCCTTGAAAAGTAACCTTGGTGCTGTTCTTCTGAAATATATTTGTGAGATGGAGGACTGGAGATAGCTCCTGCAACTTTAATGGTTGTGTGAAAGTGGGAATTTCAGTAGGCGTTGCTTGTTACCTGGTTGTGTAACAAACAGCACTTGTTGAATTTATGTTTTCTACAAAAGAATAACAAAATAATGAACAAACTCTTAAAGATAGAGGAGCCATCTCCAGTTTTCAATCTGGCAACCCTTTGAAATGACATCAGATTCTTTGAGTAGCATGAGGAGCTGCATTGCAGTGCAAGGGTCAGTTTCACTCCACAAGCGGCTCTGTGGCATCCCTGAGACTTTATCCCCATCTATTACATGGAATCCCAAGGGCTGGTTTTGATAAACTGAATTACATGATAACTACCTGCTTCATCTTCACCACTGGGACTAGGGGATGAAACAGATGACCAATTTGGGGTGGCTTGGAGTCACCCCTTTTAGGATGGATCTGGGCTGTGACAAACAGATGCTGTGGCACCAATCCAGCCAGCTTCCGCCTGAAATAGGAGTGGGAAAGATCCACTCCTATTTAGGGCGGAAAAAAGCCACCCCTTTGCTGCTGGAGCCGACTTTTCACTGGCTCTGGGGTGAGTGACATCTAAACACTATGTACCCAAGTTGGATAGAAGTCAACTGGCATATAATCGCCAGTGCAGCTTTTGTCTGGCTTAGGGGCATGGCGCATCTAAGCACCACACCCCCAAGCTGTCTGTTTTGGCGTCAGATCTGCTTTTTAAAAATCACCAGTGCAATAGTTACCACTACTCTAGATCACTGGGATTTACTCTCAGGTGAATGAGTAGAGGAAAAGAGCCTTAAAGAGAGAGAGAGGGTATTGAGTTGATATAACTCTCAGCTTTCAGTTTCTACCCATCTGATGCCCCTATAGTGGACGAAGGACTGTGGATGCTCCAGATGTTTTGGTTTACAACTCCCATCTGCCCTTCCCATAGTCAATGTAAAGGGATTTTGGAAAATGTAGCCCATAGCCTCTAGAAGATGAGAGCTCTTCCATTTCTGCTTTAGTGCATTACTATATGCTTTCCCAATATGTTAATGGAGTATCAAAGCATTGAGAGCCAGTGTGGCATAGTGGTTTGAGTTGGACTAGAACTCCAGGAGACCAGGTTCAATTCACCACTGAGCCATGGAAACCCATTAGGTGCTCTTGGACCAGTCACACTTTCTAAGTCTCAAAAGAAGGCAATGATAAGCTGCCTCTGAACAAATCTTGCTGAGAATCCTGTGTATTAGATTCACCTTAGGGTCACCCTGACTTAGAAACAACTGGAAAGTGTTATTTTTGAGTGAGATAAGATTTGTTAGAAAAAAAACCTTCTAGACGAGAACCTATCATTTGTTTTAATCTAACAGATTTATTAAGAAATGCACTGTGGCTAGAATCCTGTTAGCTGCAGATGTAGGTACTGGTTAACTTTATGCCAGCCACAGATGCTGGTGAAATGTCAGAAAGAAACTCTGCTAGAACATGGCCACATAGCCCGAAAAACCCACAAAACCCACAAAAAACTATGGTTAACTTTATGCTTGTGTATGTCTATGGTATGGTATTCTCTTCCTTCCTCTTCAGCAGCCAAAGCCTACTCAAAATGCAATAGAGATACTGAAGCCCCTCTTCCAAACTATTATGTGACTGGAGGAGAGCAAGGAGATTGCAGAAATGTCTGGTTGTGTTCCTGTAGACAAGTGTAAAATGATTACATTAGCCACTGAGCCCTCCAGAAGACCCCTGGTGCACCTCGGTCAATGATGTAATTACAGCGCTATATAAATAAAGCATAATAATAATACTTCACATTTGTCTATGAGGACATAGGCAGACATTTCTATGCTCACCCATTCTCCACCAGATATAGAAAGGCTGTGGATGAGGAGGTTCATTGATTCTGTGGTAGGTCCGGGAGATGCTAAATAGTTAAGCTGATCCAGACAAGCTTGTGCACCTGTAGGCCCAAACACCTCCCATGAATGTTCTAGCATCCCATGAGGCCCCATTTCTTCCCACAGATTTGTTTGAGAGGTCTACTAAGAGTCTGTTTTAGTTCTCATTCCTTCACAACAGGGCTGGAAGCCCATGGCCCTCCATACATCTTTGGAATTGTGTTCCTTTCAGCCTCGGCTACCTTGTACAGGGGCGAGAAGTGACAGGAGTAGTAGTTCATAAATGTTTGAAGGACCAGAAGTGCCTTGACCATAGTTTACAATGTAATATATATGAAGGTAAATGGAAGGAACCTATCAGGGGTATAAAATAACATCTCCTTTCTGCTGATCTTTGCATATATATTTCCTTCATAATTAGTTATGATGCTTGAATTCCTTCAACATCTGTTTTACAACTGGAACCACCTAAGTGTGAGGATATATATATATATATATATATATATATATATATATATATATGCCTGAGATGCCAATTTAGATTTTATTGCATCCACAACACTCTCTAAGTGGCTACCAAGTTTTTTTTAAACTTCAAAATAACTGTCACACAAATGCCTAAGTATGCCATCTTTGAATTATTCATTGAGCAGACCCAATTTAAATAAATTATTTATGTTTTTTTCATAAATTGTAAGGATAATCTTTAACATACATCATGTCAGGAATATCTCATTTCCTGACTGTATTCAAAGAATTATTATCAATATTTCAGAACATTACAGCATTAAACTGCTAGGCTGTGGGTCCTCAAAACAGTGTGCAGCTATGAAGTATGTAATCAGCACAGACACTTTCCTCTTCAAGTGAAATGACTTATTTACTATGGATAGGGTAAAACACAGGGCATGTTTTGCAGAAATAAAAAAAAAATCCCACTTCTATAAATGTAAACCCCATTTTACTAACTGTTCAGAAGACTTCCAGGATGGGCAGAAATCTCATTCAGAGGCAGAACAACAAACACTACCATTCCTCTAATTCTGAATTCATGATATCTCTGGCAGTCTCATAGGGCTGACTATGTGGAGCTGTGACACCATCATCCAATCCAATTCTGATTGTCTGGCGTGCATAGCAAGCAAATGGAAATACTCTCTTTCGTTAAGCTATACCACTACACCATATTTTTGTTGCTGTGTGCCTTCAAATCGTTTCTGACTTATAGCAACCCTTAGGCTAACCTATCAATAGGTTTTCTTGGCCAGATTTGTTCAGATGTTTTGCCTTTGTGTTCTTCTGAGGCTGAAAGAATGTGACTTGCCCAAGGTCACCCAGGGGGTTTCCATGGCCAGGTGGGGATTCAAACCTGCTCTCCAGAATCATAGTCTAACACCCAAACCACTATACAACCATGCTGCTGCTGCTGCTGCTGCTTGTTCTCTGTCTCTGTGTATGTGCATATACCACTCAATATCCTGCAGGCATGAAATCTCATTGATCTCAGAAGCTAAGGGGGGCTAGACCTGGCTGGTACTTGGAAGGGAGCTCTTCAAGGATTGCATTTCTTGTCCTTACCATAATATCTATTATAATAGGTTGAAGGCACCAGATCCTTTATTATCTTGGAAAATAATAGGATTATGTCTGGTTAGTACTTGGATGGGGGACTGCCAAGGAATACTAGGTGTTGTAGGCTATACTGAAAGGAAAGCAATGTCAAACCAATTCTGAGTATTTGTTCCCTATGAAAATTAATGAAATTCTTGAGATCATCATACATTAACAGGTGACATGAAAGTACATGCTATACTATATTATTATTGTATGACAGGGTGAGCAACACTTTGCCTATGGGCCATATCATCCCTTGCCCATTTTTACAGCCTCTCCCCACCAGTTGTGCGTATATGTGCCTTCAAGTCACCCATGGACTTGTGGCAATTCCATGTATTTTATAGGGTTTTCCTAGGCAAAGAATACTCAGAGGTAGTTTTGCCAGTTCCTTCCTCTGAAATATAGCCTACAGCACCTGGTCTTCATTGGTGGTCTCCCATTCCAGTAGAAACCAGGTGTGACCCTGCTTAGCTTTCAAGATCAGAGCATCTGGTCTGGTGCTCTCAGGGCCACCAGTTACCCACAGTTACCCATAACAAAAACTTGTTTGTGTGCAAACATTTCTGTGTGTGCTCCCAGAACCCTCTAGAAAGTGTGATTTTCTCCAATAAAGCTAGGTGTGTTTCTTTCCTTTACTGAGAATGTGTGTTTTGATTATTTTTTTAAATACAGTGGTACCTCGGGATACGAAATACCCAGGTTACGAAATTTTCGGGATACGAAAAAATCCCATAGGAAAACATTGTTCTGGGTTACGAATGTTTTTTCGGGTTACGAAAAAACTTTTGGTGCTTTTTTCGGCTTTTTCGCACGGAATCGCGGCTTTTCCCCATTAGCGCCTATGGCAATTCGGCTTACGAAGGCTTTTCGGGTTACGAACGGTGCCACGGAACGAATTAATTTCGTAACCCGAGGCACCACTGTAACGGAAATGAACTTTCAGTTAATAATAATAATAATAATTTTTATTTATAGACCGCTATTCCGCAATTGCTTGTGTTTTTCTTTTTATAAGAGAGAGAAGAATTTTTGTTAAGAATGAGGCTTACCAACAAGGATGAAAATTGGTTCTTTGACTTGCCAAAGTCTCCTCCAGTCCCTGCTATATGACATTGAAGGAGCTTCTGGGTGGAGGAATAATGAGGGTAAAGTGGCCTCAGTAAAATATGCTGCGGGAAATATTTCACAGAAATGTTGGATCTCTTGTAGACTCCCTTTTTTCTTGTAGAAAACATTCACCCATCAATATTTGGCACATCCCAGGTAGTCATTTAAATTGTCCAATCTGATATACATATAACTGGCTGCAGGGACTTACTTTATGAAATTTAAGAACTAAGGACAAAAGGGGGAAAAGAGAAAGAAAGGAAGGCCAAAAGAAAAAAGAAAAAAGTATTTACAAACCAGTGATTACCAAACTAGGAGCCAGAAGATAATCCATTTCTCAAAGCAACTCCAGCAGTTAATCCCAATATTAAAGTCTCTTTCAATTTATTTTTTTAAAAATTAAGTCTCCTGTGGCTTGCTCAGAAAGGAGAATGCTTGTAGCATTTTTGCATGGTTCTCTGCTCCATCTGACTTGCTTTGCTAGAGCTGCCTTTCGATTAAGCAGAGTGAAGCAGTCACCTCAGGCAGCTGATTCTAGGTGCCATAAAAAGGTAGCAATTATAAAGTATTCGGTTGAGATCTGTTTTAGTTTTACTTACGGGGAAGGAAATGGGTGATTGTAAGATTTTCTTTCTCAGGGCCAGATTTGGCTAGTGTTGGGTATTATGTACCTTGACCTGGGAGGCAGGGTTGCCATTTGCTGTTCCTGCTAAGGCACATCAATGTCTTGGGGCAGCCCTGTTACTTCCTTCCAATCAGCTTTCACAGTGGTGCAATGGAGTGTGGGAAAATTCGGTATTTCTTAAGGGTAATTAAATCATTCAACCATTCCTGATATGGTTATGCAGCAGAATCATTTGTCCCCAGGAGAGGTAAGCCCAGAGCATGGACATTTACAGAAACATAGCTGGTGAGATAATGGTGGTGAAGGATTCTGTTGAAGCTGAAAGTCCTGCTCCATCAAAAGGGCTTGCAAGCTGTAAAAAGAAAAGTGTGCCTCCAGCTTTAATTCAGAAAGTGTGGATTTAATTTATTTTGATTGAATTCAGACAGAGTTGCCAGGTTGAAAACTGGACAGGGCTCTTAATGGTTGTGTAGAAGAGGGAATTTCAGCAGATGTTGCTTGTCACATAACCATTCAAGGTGTAGAAGCCCTTGTCAGTTTTCATTCTGGCAGCTTTAGACTGACAGTTATCAGGAGTTTGGCAAAAGGAATTAAAACCTGTAGTTTTTAGAGGCCTCACTATACACATTCTAAAAATCATTCTAAATACAGATTAAAGTATCCTTTATTCAAAATGCTTGGAACCAGAAGTGTTTCAGATACAGTATTGGGATATTTGGAATATTCGCATATACATTAATGAAATATCTTGGAAATGGGGTCCAAGTGTTTCATATACATCTGATGCACACAGCCTGAAGGTAATTTTATACAATATTTTTAATAATTTTGTGCACAAAAGGAAGTTTGTGTACATTGAACAACTGGACATGTGGCATCCTGTCAGCGCTCAAAATTTTTGAATTTTGGATCATTTTGAATTTTGGATTAGAGATGTTCATCCTGTAGTCAGGCAGGAAATCAGGCAGTCTTCTTTCACTGATCAGACGAGCATTTGGCTATACCTCTGTGACCAAACAGAAAATAATTATGTAATCTGCTGAGAGGACCCAAGCAGATCTCAGTGGATGATCTCTTGCTTGCAATGTCTGTGTCTGGCTATGCAGACACGGAGACATCTGAAAATGGACATGGGTAGCTGAATAGAAACCTGAACAAGAGTACATTTAAATGCCAGACAATGTGCAAGAACGTAAAAAGTTAACTTATGGAGCTGCTAGTGGGTTACAGGAAATATCTAGCTGTTTACAAAACCTCATGGGTGGGGAAAGGAATTTCCATGACACATGGAGAGAGCTGTGGTCAAAGTGAGGGTTTTGCCTCTAAAGGTTTTTCCAGATCTATTTAATATCCTCTATTGATCCTATTGGCATCAAGTAAGGAAACATCTACTGCTATAATTTTTTATCCCCCCATGTAGTATTACTGTATGGACATTGTGGGAAATTAAAATGGCATAAAATCAGCATGAATCAGACACAGGGGTACAGAATAAGATCTCCCTAAGTACACTATGCTGAGGAAATGGCTCAGATGGAGATGAGCACAATCAACATGGCTCTCTCTGAATTTTCTGTTCTTTGTTGCTCCTGTTTTATGAGCGATAAGCAAACTGAATAAGTTGACATGAGGGTATCTAATTTACTGGAACCCAATGAATTCCAACAAGAGGTGTGACAATACAGAGAGAAACATGAACAGATAATACCATTAACCATTTAGAACAAAAATTGAAAAGCATTTCCAAATTCAGTTGAGACCAGTGCTATTCAAAGTGGTAGTCTGTGAACCAGTGCTGGTCTTAAGCCATCAGTAGTCGATCCGCAGCAAATTTTCAAGGCTGGGGGTGGGGGGGAGGAGAAACAGTTGTAGCCAATGGGCTCAAATATGGTACTGGACCCTGACACATGAGGGGGAAAATACTGATTTTCCCCTTCAGATATCTTCAGAAGCATTGATCTAGATGAACCCAAAGCCTTGATACAAAGAGGGAATGAATCAACCAAATCTCTCTCTGCAGGCAGTTCCAAAGGGCAGATGTGCCACAACCACAACTGTAATAACTTTCTTATTTCCTAGCAGACTATAATGGAGAATCAACAAAAGGGCTGTTGTTTGATCAAAGCCCGGGAGGGAACATATTGGGGGGAAAGCACCCCTGTCATGTGCCATACTGACTTGTAATTGGCAGGTCTTAGCATGAGATTTGTCACACATGAGAACAGTTATTCAGTACCTCAATACCTGTCTTTGTGCTATGGAATGCCAACTGTGTGCATTGGTCCTGACAACTGATCTGCCTTAATCTGGTATACCCTTGAGGTTTTATCAGATCATCAATACAAATCACATTTCTATAGGACAGAGGATATAATAACCCCCCACAGGGAATGCTTCATTCCACAATCAACCATCCTATTGTGACAAAATGAAAAACAAGGAAACACATTTCTAAGTTAATAAAGATAAATTGATACCAGCACATCATGCACAGTAAACTAACTAAAGAAAGATGGGCAGCCCAAACACTTCTGTTCAAAGACAACAACATAAGTATTCATAGTATTGTCACTGTCTAAATCTTCTACTTGGTATTCACTTCCAACTAAATTACATCCCTAGCCCTTTTTCGAGTGATGGAACATAAATCCAGATGCATTAATATTGTTTCCAGATGAAAATGGATAATGACTTTTGTGTGGTGTATTCTTTGAGAATTAGGCAATTTGAATTAGCTACACACAGTTCACTCTGCAAAAAAGAAAAGAAAGAAAAAGATCTAGTCTCCTTGTCTCATTTTCTACTCTCACAACAGTTGCAATGGAATAAAGAATTTATTTTCTCTCAGCTTGGGGACTGACAAGCTGTGTATATTGAAATATAAGAAATGCAGTCTATTAGCATAGGTGTTTATTTTGTAATAGGAAAGAGACAGAGAGCATGCTTCATGGAGAGGGCTTTAAAAATCCACTTGTGTTTCCAGATATTCACAACAATTACTCAAAATGCTGTGGAAATAAATGAAATAAACCACAGAGAAAAGCATAAAGATAAAAATTAAAGCTACTGGACAGGATCACCATAAGGCCCATGGTTTAGTGTTGCAAGTTATTTTAGAACTATGTGCTATCCCTTAGCTACTTAGGATGGCATAAGTTATCATTACTGTTGGAAGTGGCCTACTCATCTGTTGGATTGAGGAGTCATAGAATCATAGAATCATAGAGTTGGAAGAGACCACTAGGGCCCTCCAGTCCAACCCCCTGCCATGCAGGAAATCCAAATCAAAGCGTCCCGACAGATGGCCATCTAGCCTCTGTTTAAAGACCTCCAAGGAAGGAGACTCCACTACACTCCAAGGAAGTGTGTTCCACTGTCGAACAGCCCTTACTGTCAGGAATTTCCTCCTAATGTTGAGGTGGAATCTCTTTTCCTGTAGCTTGCATCCATTGTTCCGGGTTCTGTTCTCTGGAACAGCAGAAAACAAGCTTACTCCCTCCTCAACATGACATCCCTTCAAATACTTAAACAGGGCTATCATATCACCTCTTAACCTTCTTTTCTCCAGGCTAAACATCCCCAGCTCCCTAAGTCGTTCCTCATAGGGCATGGTTTCCAGACCCTTCACCATTTTAGTCACCCTCCTTTGGACACGCTCCAGTTTCTCAATGTCCTTTCTGAATTGTGGCACCCAGAACTGGACACAATATTCCAGGTGGAGCCTGACCAAAGCAGAATACAGTGTCGCTATTACTTCTCTTGATCTAGACACTATACTTTTATTGATGCAGCCTAAAATTGCATTGGCCTTTTTAGCTGCCGCATCACACTGTTCACATGTTCAACTTGTGGTCTACGTGGACTCCTAGATCCCTTTCAAATGTAGTTTTATTCAGCCAGGTGTCCCCAATCCTATATTTGTGCATTTTATTTTTCTGCCCTAAGTGCAATACCTTACATTTCTCCATGTTGAATTTCATTTTGTTAGCTTTGGGGTCAAGAGTGGTAGATTGAGGACAACTTACACATCCACAATATGTGGCCCTCTGGCTGCTGCTGGATTACAACTTCTTTCATCCTTAGCCTGAATAGCCAGTGGTGAGGGATAGGGATATAAATCTTTGCTTATTTCGTTCTCTCATTGGTGAGAATGAAAAAAAATCAGAATTTTTCTTCCCACTGGGCAAGAGGACAGGCTTTTTTAAAAAAAAGTTTTATTAATTTTCAAAAATATTAAGATCAAAAAAACAAATAAAGCAACAAATGTGACAAATATAATTACATAGTTATAACTTCCTTATTTTTTATAGTCCTGTGTATTTTTTCCATAATTTTAGACTCTCAAATGTTTTGTTATCATAATTACTCCTTATTCTTTCACATCCCTTCAAAGAACAGGAACGAAAAATATTATCAAATACTTCTATATTATATTTAAAAAACCCAAATTGCTCCACAAATCTACATTCCAACATTTTTTATTCTGCCTCTTTTATCCTTCTAAAGCATTACTCATAAAGTCGCCTTTTTCCTTTTTTAAAAGTGGCATAGTGATTTGAGCACTGGACTATGACTCTGGAGATCAAGGTTCAATTTCTGCTAAGCCATGGAAAGCCACTGAGTGACCTTGGGTGAGTCACACACTTTCAGCTCCAGAAACACTCATGATAGGTTCACCTTAGGTTGCCATAAGTCAGAAATGGCTTGAAGGCACACAACAACAACCACAACAAAAACAATGATGGCCTATGTGGTCTACAAGGCCCACATAATACCACAGTCCTTGTCTAGTTGCTTCATAATTGTCAGGGTATGCACTGACCAAGACATCTTGAACCTAGGGCATCAGGGATCTGAAGGGCAACTATCAGGCAGAGGGAATTATTGGCCTGCTCTCTGGTGTGCACTAGAGCATCATGCACATAATGACCAGAAGCAATGCTGCTGTTCTTCAACTCTTCAACCTAGCTAGACCAGTTAATCTCAAAAACCAGTGGGGACCCCTGAGTGGGGAAAGAGAGAGAGACAGAGAGAGCTCCGATAAGGACTTCTAGGTTTGAACAACATTTCACTTGCCTAGCTTTGTCTTCTCTGGAACTTGACCCTCATTCAAGTAATGTGTAGTTTGAGCCTAAGAAGAGGAAACCTGTAGGAAGGACAAGAGGCAGAAAGAATGAGACTAGAAGGAAAGAGTAGAGACAGAATGAATGCACTTTACTGTATTGATTTGAAATAAGCAGTCAGATGTTTCCAGGTTGCCAGCATATTTCTATTACTCCATCCATAGCAACTTACTTGGGGGGAAATGTGGTAATTGCTTACCCTGTACCTTTCGAGCAGCAGAGTGAACCTTAATTCCAAATTACAGTATTAATAATAATGGAGAGTTTCAAAAAATATAACTTTGCTCCAATTTTTAGAGGTAAAATTCTGTCCCAATCATTGTGTCACTTTCTTGATTGAAGTGCTCTTCTCAGGAAGTAAATTATGATTAATGTAGATACAAGGGCTCTTAATTAGATTAAAAGAGCTCTTAATTAATTATATAATTTCTTCTCATTCCTGTAAGCTAATTAATTTCTATCATAGCTGTCATTCCCATATTCTTTTGAAACAAGGGAATGGTGCTGTTTTGGCTACATACTTCTAGACCCCAGAAACTGAGGAATGATGCCAGCCTGATCCAGTCATGTCCTCCATTTGTCCAATATCTCTTTCCTACAAGTGTTAAGTCATAGGAGCCTAAATTGTGAAAATCTGTGCTTTATGTTCAACACTACCTACATTACTCATCCTGAATATTTATATCTCTCCCTTAAATGTTAGATGACACAATGCCACTGAAATTGAATCTGACAATGTTGTTCTTAACTGCCATTAAATCAACGTGTACCTATGCCAACCCTATGAATGAGAGACCTCCAAGTCACCCTATCATCAATATCCCTGCTCTGGTCTTATATCTGTTATGTAGTCTTCCTCTTTTCCTACTACTAGCTACTTTACCAAGCATTATTGGCTTTTCTAATGAATCGTATTTTCTCATATGTCCACAGTACATACAGTTTAGTCATCTTGGCTTCTACAGAGTATAGGCTTGATTTGCTCTAGGGCCCATTTATATGTCTTTTTCACAGTATCCATAGAGCATTTATCCAGAACCACATTTCAAATGAGTTTATTTTCTTCCTATCAGCTTTCTTCACTGTCCATGTTTCACAACCAATATATAGAAATGGGAAATACAATGGGATAGACAATCCCAATTTTAGTATTCAATGATATGTCTTCATACATCAAAATCTTGCCTAGTTCCTTCATAATTGCCCTTCCAAGTCCTAGTCTTCTTCTGATTTCTTGACTGCTGTTTCCATTCTGATTCATGACTGAGCCAAGTTATGAAAAATCTTGAACTATTTCAATGTTGTTATCATTTACTTTAAAATTATGTAAATAATCTGTGGTCATTATTTTTGTTTTCTTAATGTTCAACTATAAACCCGCCTTTGCACTTTCTTACTTGACTTTCTTCAGTAATCATTCTAAGTCTTTGCTATTTTCTGTTAGTAGTATGGTGTTATCTACATATCTTAAATTGTTCATGTTCCTTCCTCCAATTTTAAGACCTCTTTCTTCTGCATTTAATCATGCTTCAATGTATGAAGTAAATAGAAAGGGTGACAAAATGCACCCTTGCCTGCCTCTTTTGCCATTTGGAAACCATTCTGTTTCTCCATAATCTGTCCCAATCAAGGTTTGGTGCACTCCATTATCCTCTTGTCCAGAGTACAGGTTACACATCACAACAATCAAATGATGTGGTACACTTTTTTTTAAAAGAGTGATGCATAGTTTTCCCACACAATCAAAGGTTTTGCTATAATCTATAAAGCACAATTTCTTCTGAAATTATTTGGTGCACTCAATTATCCAAGATACATTTACAATATGATCTCTAGTGCCTCATCCTTTTCTGAACCTAGCGTGGACATCTGGCATTTCTCACCTAATGATAACTACAATCCTTTTTTTCATTTCATATATGAGAATAGTCTTTGTTGCAGAATTTTGAGCATCACTTTGCTTGCATGGAAGATTAGTACAATGGTCCTGTTACTTCAATCACCTGTGTCCCCTTTCGTAAGGATTCAAATGTATATTGTTCACTTCATCATCTTTTCATTTCTACTTGATCATGTAATCTTATACAGCATCCCCATTCTTGGTTAAAATTTCCCTGCCACATTGCATTTGGGCCATCTGTTTTGGCCCAGAGAGAGAGAGCATAGTGAGTTTTGGAATGGCACTATCAAGACTTGTGGCATACTTGCTCCTGAAGGCTGGCTACCAAATTCTTTGTTGTCAAATTTCACTTCAAGATGACACAGCAGAAATACATCTCTTTGAGAAAGTCAGCTGAACCAGACAATCTGGTACATGGGCTGGAACTGCAAAGTCGGCTCTACAAGATTTGTTCTGCTGGCAAGTAATTCTAGTTCTGTCAGAATACACTACAACAGGAGGCGAGAGAAATTGCTTGGGTACCTAGGCAGTGTCTGCAATTTAGGCACTGCAATGTTTGTTTTACTTGTAAGTAGTTTTAATGTTTGTCAGTACACTCCTGCAATGAGACACATGAAAAATGTTCAAGCTGCTAAGAATAAATTGGCAGCATCACTGTTCTTTTCCTGCTATCTAAATTAATAATAAGTCTATATGAGTCAGCTGCTGAATTATAAATACTTGTGCTTTCTGAAGACACAGTACAGAAGGCATTAAAGTAGGATATTTTGCAGATCTCTTTGGCTCCATAGAGGCATCCATTACAGGTTGTGTAACATCACCTGTGGTGATAGGCGTATTGATCCACCGCTGTAAAATTTGGCAAGAAGTTCTTAAATGTAACTGTGAATGACAATAGTGTCTTATTGTCAGTGACAGGAAAAGTCGACATTGATGCTGAATTTTAAACAATGTAAGGAAGGGAAGCAAAAAGAAAACAGAGGTCTTGCTGCACCTTTAAGAGTAACCAAATTTATTTTAGCATGATCTTTCATGGATTAGAAACTGTTGCCTCTGATGCACTGAATGTGCTGAATGACAATGCATCTGAAGAAGACTGTTATCTATGAAATCTCATGTTAAAATAAATTACTAAGCATTAAATGACTCCTTTTAAAATTCTTCCTCTTCTTTTTATATTGAAACAGACTACTACAGCCATCTTTTTAAATGATTATGCTTCACTTCAGTGGAAAAGCAAGAGCAGATTTCCAATAGAGTTAATGAATTATTTGCAATTTACAGTAAATATAGTTTAAGTATTTTTTTCTAACAGATTTAGTAGAAAGAACTTGTGGTGTAAGATTATGATCTTTTGGGTATTCGAATAAATTACACATAATGAAGATGGAAGGACTACTTGCAGACATCAAGAAAAGAAGCACATGGAAGAAAATGCATTCATTGACTAAGAAATATGTCAGTGTGTTGTTCTTTTCTGTCCCCTCCCTTGCCCCAGATTCTGCACTAATGATGACACCGAGGCTGAGATCATACATTGGGGCTATATTTATTTAGTTAGTTAGTTCTCACCTTTCTCCAAAAACTGGGACTCAAGGCAATTTACACATTTAAAAGTTTATAATTAAAAACATAAAGTCAATATTACAACAAAATTAAACTATTAACTATAATAATAACAACTTATTATAGCAGCAGATTTTAAAAGGTTGAACTATGCAATTTAAAGTAATACAGTTCTTAAAGCTCTTTCCTTAAAAACCTTCAATTGTACAAGTCTGTCTAAATAAAAGATTCCTTGCCTAACCTTGCCATGGGAGTTTATCACACAGCTCCTTGGGACGCTCCTGGTGCGGAATGAAAGGGAGCAGCATGGGAACAGAATGGGGGCTATCACAGATTTTATTGCACGACAGAATGCCACCAACGCTGCCAGAAGTTACCATTCCATTCCTGATCTGTCCCAGAGGAAGTGATTTTCAGGAATGCTTCTGAACAGCTCCTGAAAATCGCCTCCTGTGGAATGGATCAGGAATGGAATGGGAACCTCCAGCACTGGCAGCATTCTGGCATGCAATAAAATGCATGATAGCCCCCATTCTGTTCCCATCCCGCTCCCTTTCGTTCTGCGCCAGGAGCATCCCAAAAAGCTGTGCGATAAACTCTATGAATTGAGTTCCAAAGTCTAGGGGCAGCTTCTCACTTGTGTTCCTATTAAGGTGCTCTCTCATGTTCCCACGAATCTGTGAAGGTGGAGAGACTGAGAGAAAGACCTTGCTAGTAGATCTCAGAGTCTGGACAGGCTTGCATGGGTTTGTCTGCTAGCCTGGATCGAACCCTTATGATTAATGGCAACATTGTTTAACTGAATGCATACCTGAACATACAGCTGGATTCAGTGCAGAATAAGCATGTGTAGGCACTTGACCTGTTCATCACTTGCCCACATCAATGCATGAACACCTTTTCTACTACAAACATGAACTGAATATGAACATCAGCATCAAACAAAAGTGTCTAATTACTTCCATCAAGGAAAATATGCAAGCCAACAAGATTCTGATCAGACACTGGCCAGATTCTGGCCAGATTCTCTTACCAGAATATGTTGATAGTTTGGGAGGTCTCAGTTCTAGGAATCTCAGTTGAGTTTTTCTACACAGACTCTTGATGGAATCTTTTCTTCTACACCCTTGATGGAGTGGCACAGCAAAATTAGATCTGAATGTTTTGCCACCACAACAACAAACAGAGAAAGAGTGGGAAAGTTGAGGTTAGATGGTCAGAGGGTGAAGAGCAATCAGCCCTGTGAACAACTTTTCTTTCATGGTCCTTTCCTGAAAGTCGGAGGATTCATACTTTGCTTCCAAGTTAATATTTCCTGAAAGGAATTAGGTAATGATATACTGATCCAGCAAAAAGTTTGATTGCCAGCCTAAAGAAAGCTGAGGTCCCTGAAAGAAGGATATGCATAAAACTGCAGGAATCAGCTTAAATTCCTGAAAGATTTAAAGGTTGATCTAGGCCAGCTGCCTCACAGACAATTCATTTTAACACTGCATCATACATACATCATGTCAAAGCTTTTCATTTGTGGAGGGCAGGCAGGGAGTGTAGGAATGAAGCAGTATGGAGATCATGTATAGGCCAGCAGTACTATTAGATTCCTGAATACCATACGTGCCTGTTGCAAGGCTGGTTGTACTTCAGGTGGAAAATGCTGCAGCACAGTTTCCATCTTTTCCTCCTGAGACCTCAGCCATCCTCATCCGTTGGAGGGCAGACCTGTGTATGCACAAAAAGCTTTCACACCAGCAGCGCTGATCCTGTCATTAAAGCTGGCCAATGTTACTTTAATGACAGGTTAATTATGGGTTATTGAAATTGCTGTCATTCACGCTTCCTGGACAGGATAAGCATGAACGACATGTGAAAGTCCTTCTTGTGATCGAGTGGGAAGGATGGGACAATGATCAGATGGACGGGACATCCTTTATGTGATAATCTCAATAGTCTAACTTACCTCAGAATCATCATACTTTGCCACTGCCATGGATTGGCTAGGACAACCACAGTTAAACATCAGTATACTCAGTTTCTCAGCTGATTTTAAAAGGTCCCACTTCCCACTTTTTAATCACTCCATTATTTGTTTTTGTTATTGTTATTTTCCTCAGCTGGAACTACAGTTTGTAAATGCTGTACTCAATTACTTCCTCAAGAAAGAGGGGTTGTGTGGGAGGGGGGTATCTTGCCATTCCTAGTAGAGCCAAGACAAACAAGAGCCAAAGGCAAAGCTCAAGAACTGCTGGAGCTTAATGGACTTTGGAATGGAACAGTCTGTACTGTGCGATTCCAAATTGCTTCTAGAGACAAGCAAAAGGAATAAATCTTGTAAATAGCCAGGAAAGGGAGAGCCCTGCTAACTAAAAAGGGGCTTTCCTTGAGAAGATCACCTTTGAATTAAATCACCTGCAGAACTGTGTAATCTTTGGTCAATTACCAGAAATTGTGTGGGTGCAATTCAAAGTACTAGTTTTGGCCTTTAAACTCACAGAGATTTGGGTTAATTGACAGATTGCTGCATATATTATACCCTTTTTAAAAAGGGCCCTACTGTTTAACATCAATTAGATTAGCATGCAGAAAGAACTGGGTCTTCTCCGAAGTAACCACTTCTTTATGGAACTCCTCTCCTAAGAGATTTGCAATTGATCCACTAAATTTGGGAATTTTAAAAGGCCTTGAAAGTCCACCCGTTTCAACATTATTTTAATTGATGTGTTTTATTGATCATGCTGTTGTTTTATTGACATTTATAGCTATGGTCCGAGAAAAGGTTTTCCTTGTGCAGAATTAATTATATTTTCATGTATTTTACATTAACATATTATTACAAAATTACTGTATTTACTCATGTATAAATCTAAAGATTTTAGTCAGAAAAACTGACTTATCCACTGGTCAGTGTAAGTGCTGTACTTTAACTCTGATTAAAAAAGGGAAACTACTGTATCCCCTTCTCTGAGTCAAATGGTGAAAACTGAGAGCATAATCTGTGCCAGGAACACCTAAAGGAGGCTCCTATCCTCTACTCTCTCTGCAATGGCACCACTTCTGGCTTTTTTGAATGCCTGGTGGGAAAATGGTGGCAATGGCTCTTTGATGCTTCTTCTCAAAAGAGCCCCAAGAAGAAAAGGGCTTTGAAGGATTTGAATAAGACAGTTGTGTGCGTTTGTCAGCTTTTCTGGGTTAAAATCAGACAACGTTATCACATTAAAATTAAAGGCTATAATCACTAACATAGTTATTTTCTTTGCCATTCCTTTTCATCCTTTTTGACACGTGTGCATTTTCTTAGCCTTGTCTGTGCCTGCTAAATTTTACCCTTAAGTTATCCATTGGTCATTTCAAAATGCTTAACTTTAGCCCCAAAACCTGCCTACACGTAAGGTCAACTTATAGTCAAGTATAAGGGGTATATTATTGTGTTTTTGTTTTTATGCTTGCATTTTGGCCACAGTTTTGGATGAGCCTGATGAAGAAAGAAGCTTATAATTATTAAAATAACATAAGAAATTAAATAGGCAAAGCAGGACCAGTGTAAGGCAAGATTAAGTAATGATTCAGACTGTCCATCCAGCTAAGAGACAATTCTTTCTCCACTGGTTTGAGAGGTCAGCTGACCATCTTCAATCTGTGCAGTTGTTGTTGTTGTTGTTGTTGTTGTTGTTGTTAATGTTTATATAGTGCCATAAATGTGTATAGCATTTTACAGGCATCATCAAAACAGCATATAACCTGCCAATGGCGTACAATCTAAAAGTCATAAAATATAAGCTAGACAAAATTAAGCAAGTTATGCAGTAAAAATACAAACTGTAAAAACAGCTAATAATTATTAGCTGAAAACTAGTTGAAAAGGTAAAAATGATGGGTTGAAAACACCCAGATTAGCATTGTTGGCAAAGATGATAGGACACTGAAGGCTAGCTGGTGAAGATTCTAGTTTGACTTCATTTTCAGAAACTCACATGATGATACAGCCAAGATCTCAGTAGATTTGAGTAGAGTAGCATCTTAAGCACCTTCTTAGGAACAATTATACAGCCACAGTTTTTGAAAGTATAGAAATCCCTGTCACATAAGCTTGTATGCTAAAATCTTGTCTGCCATCTGCAGTCAAGCCTTCCCTTGCTATGTTTCATCCTCCCTGCTGTATGATTTCACTGTGCATGTATGTGAGTGTCAATGTCTCTTTCCATTTTGATGCAGAAATGATCAGGAGAAAAGTTTTACAGAGCGCTAAAGACTGACAGCGTCATTAGACTACCATTTCTGGATACCTGCACATGGCAGAAAACCAAGCCACAGGACCCAACAGTTCTTTACGAAATCACCTTCCCAAGTTTATTAATTGGAATTAATTGAGATCTTCAAAGAGTGATAGTTCATTCTTCATAGAATATGTTTCTTTTAAATGAAGAGGGGCACTAGGGATGATCATGACAATGCAGGTTATTTATATTATTTATACATTACTGTCAGTGTAGATTTGGTATCTACAGGAATAGGCCACTTGGATATTCCATTTTGTTATCTCATAAAGACTTCAGGAATTTCTAATGGTATTCAGTTTGAAAGATTGGCTTGCATCAGTAGTAAAGACAACACAGAGGATTTAACCTCAGTTCAGTTCCTGCTATGCTTTTCATTTGAGGCACTTCACTTATGAGTGTGTCTAGAAATTAAATTTAGTGCATAGAACTAATTTTCTCCTGCTGGCCATCTCACCCAGGAGAACTCACCCTACCCCTTCTGGAGATTATCACTGCTGCATCTGGTAGGACATGTTCACTATAGATGGGCCCAGCTCTGGAGGTGATTGTTAATATATGATGTGCCTAAGGAAATGAGGACTCATTCCCATGGTGAATGAAATATCTAGACCAGCTGCCAGCTGCTAGTCATTAACTGTTGAGTAATTAAGTGTAGAGAAATAAAATGATATGCATACATGTGTCAGTCAGCACTAAGAGAGGCGCTAACAAGGTTTTGTCTGGAATCACATGAAGGCATTACTGTTCTTCAAATCTGATCCTGATTATCATTTCCATCATTTCAAGCTACTCTATCATTTGTTGCAGAACTGTTCATCACATTGCCTACTTCATTTGTTTCACCTATTGCTGTACAATATTTGGCATTTGGGGTTATTATTGGGTGCATCGTCCACTGAATCATGTGTGTTCACATTTAGTTGTGAACTTTGCTTCTTGCAGCAAGCTTTTTGAGCCTCAAATGAGTGTCAGCTGTATTTATGTCTGGAATATATCCTGGGCTGATAAGAAACAGCATAACCTTCAGGGGAAATAGTGCGTGCTTTACTTTGGTAGACACAACTGCAAAATAAAGATGGTCACTTTTAGTAGGCCAAACACACATGATCAAGAATTATTAAATTGGAACGAGACAACAATTAGGTCCAGGCCTGAATGGCATCTTAGGGAGGAGCTTTGTGGCTGTATTTCTAATAGTAGAAAGGGAGAGGAGAGTGGAACAAAGGCAGAGGTGGCAGTGCAGACTGGGTTCTTATCAACTTTGAATAGTCTCCCACTAAAAGTGCAAAGCCTGAAAAATGCATAACTCAGCTGTATGCAACCTCTTGCAGTGATTTCCCCTCCACAAGAAAACTTGCAAACTGCACTATCGAATTCTATGCTCTGCAGGTTTATTTAAATAATGTTAAACAATCTGTTCCCCATATTACTAATTGGAAATAGTTCCCCTCAAAAAAAAAATCTGCAAGTAGGACAGAAAATTCACAGGAGCTACATCTCCTTGCCCTTGTTTTAAGTCCCATGATTTTGATAAAAGCCAGTATAAATTCATGAAGAAAAGCAAACTAGGCTAGTTATATGAAGAAGAAAAAAAGCTCAGTTTGCTCAAAATGGATGGATGCATATAATGAGCTTTTAAGTAACCGTTCATCCTTTTTTCCCATCCTCCTCCCCATTTCTCATCATTTCTGACAGCATTACTAATAACAAGTGAAGATAATAGATGTCTCCATGGACAGGGATGACACTTTGGACTTTTAAGAGCTTTATAAGGGCCCTCAGCAAATAATCCTGATTTAAAACTATAGGACTGTGTGGACTGAAAAAAGGATGGGCAGTGGTTCAAGACTGGATGGGTCAAGGGTCCAGAGGCCCAGTGGTTTGGGGGGTGGGCTTTTGCTACTGTTGGTATATTTTAATTATTTTGTAAATTCATCAGGACGTTTCAGAGTGAGTGGATTTAAAAAAACCCAATTCAAATGAATAAATTAAAAAATCTAGTATTCCCATTTTGGGAGAATGGTGGGATATAAACCCAATAAAACAAACAAACAAATAAATAAATTTCCTTCCGAGAGAACACAAGTAAGAAAGTGTTGTTGCCTTTATATTCTGCTTGTGGGACTTCTCAGACATATCTGATCTGCCACTGGACAAACATAATAAATAAACAGAATGAATAAATAAGTAAATCTAGTCACAACATGAGCATGTGGTAGTCAATGGCAGATTTATCTTATGGGATGAAGAGCATTGGCCCTAAGAGCATCTGTGAGATAGCCATGACAGCAACTTTGAGTGATGGCTTGTTCATTTGTAGCCATTTTTGTGTCTCTTGGCAAACTTTTCAGCAAAAATCTACTTATTTTGCTTTAAGAATCATCTTGCCAAATCAGATGAAATCCAGTGATCTGTGTGCCCAGTAGCATAGCAGCTACTTCTGAGAAGCCCACAAGCAGAACATAAAGGCAACAGCACCTTCTCACATTTGTTCCCTAACAAGTGAAAGACAGAGAGATCTTGTGTAGCATACTGGAAGTACTGGAATTCATTCTTACTAACACCCACCAATAGCCATTATTCCACATGTTTTTGTTTTTGTTTGTACGTTGTGGTCTAATCTTCTACAGTTCTGCAATTTTATAATGATCCATGCCTCTAATGGTTTATTTATTTATTGCACTAGAGAGCTAGCTGGGTACTGTATACAGAAACACTTCCTTTTTTTCCTGACTTGCATCTCTCTCCAGTTTAGCCTCATTTAATGACTCCACATTTCATCATTATGAAGGAAGGAGCCTAAAATTCTTCTTATTCAGTTTTTACACACCATCCATAATTGCAAAAACCTCTGCCATGCCTATCCTTTACTTACCTTTTCCCTAGTTATAAATATGTTCACTGGACATGTCAACATTTTGGTGGCAGGGAATTAGGGAAGCCAATCCACCATCATTTCCCTCATCCCCAGGCCCTTATAATCTTTTGGCAAAATACATTAGTGAGAAGTACCTTCTGTTTTCATAACCTGGGCCCAATTGCCTCCTATTTTCACCTTGTTTTTAATTTAATTGCTTTCTTTCACTCCTTTGTCTTCTTTTCATGTACAAGACTGAGATGCTATTCTCTCACAAAAAGGTTCCCTGTTGATCACATCTTATTTCTTTCTTTACATGTTATTTATTTTGCACAGACTGAGCCTTGAATCACAGCTTCTGACAAGGCTACACCTGCTGCACTGAGTTTTGGGTTGTCATTTTCCTCTCTTTGTTGTCTACCTTAGTTTAATAGTATGGTAGATGGTTGGTTTTTGTTTTGTCATTATGGTGCTAAATTATTCTTTTCATAATGCCTCATTCATGGGTGTCTTCTTTTAAGCTCAATAATATTGCCTTCTTTTCTCCCCTCTCCTATTCAAATTTCATTGATTCTTTATCAATCTTTTCTCACTGTTATCTTTCTTGGCACCGTCTAGTGTTCCCCCACCTGGTGACATTCATTTACATATCAGTCAAACCAATTCTTCGACCTTTGATATTTTACTCTCCATGATTCTTTCACCCAGTTTAACTACTCATTCAACTAGTCGTGTGTGTGCGCACACGCATGTGCATGCACATCTTCAAGTCACCTGTCAGCATATGGTGATCATACTCTTGACCTAATTGTTAACTATTTTTATAGTCTTCTCTTGACTTTTCCAATGTTTCATATAAGTTTTCATTTAATTTCACGTACTCTTTGCCAGAGTTATTTTCTCTTATTGTTTCTAAGCTGTTATGTGATTTCCAGTCTTTGCAACAATTTCTGTTCATGACTTCTGATTCAAACCTTTCCGGTGGCTGTTTCAGTACCATCAAATGTTATTGTTGTTCTCCTGCAATTAATTTAGATTTATTATCTGATGTTTCTTCCCTTGGACCATTATGTTGATCTTCCCTGTGTTTTCCTCTTCTTCTTTGGCTTCTTTGTCAATGAAAACTGTGATTCAGTTTAACTCTTGCTTCACTATAATATTTACATGGAGGCCAGGCATTGCTGGGAGGGTAGTGCCAGGCAGACAACACTCCTCTGGCACCCCTTAGCCAAGCAGGGGAGTGGCAGGAGGGAAAGCTGTGCCTAGCACCATCCAGCAGCCACTGTACAAGTGTGGGAAAAGTTTGCAGAGGAAAATATTGTATAGCTCCTTACATAACATCCGTAAAAGTACTTATATTGATATAACTGCCTGTTATAGTGCTGTAAGTCTTTAAGGAGATTCCATTCCATTCATTCCTTTACATTCATTTTGCTCAGCAACTGTAGCATACATTTTGCCAGATCCACGTTTCTCTTCATCATGAAGCTTATGTTTTTCTCTTTCTCTCTTCTGTTTCTCTGGCTGAGTAATCTTGTTTTAGCCAGTGAATTTCTTTATTGTTTATAATCAGTTGTTAACTCACTCTTCTCAAGTTTTTCCAGGTTTCTGGGATGACACAGTCTAGCATCAACCTTTTCCCACTGATATTGACCATTTTATCATCATTTCCACAATCTGGTTGTTTCCTACCTACTTTTCTTTTGATTTGTTTCCCTAGATAATCTTTCTCTTTTTTGATCTTTTCCATGTCTACTACTTGTCCACTTGATGTGTTGCTTTTATCTTTTGTAAAAAGTAGGTTGACCTTGCCTTCCCAGGTATTATTTTCAATATATCTCTTTCTATTGGGAAATTCCTACTCAGTTTAACTCTGCCTTTGTTTCTTTGCTTCTAAAAAACAACACAAAAAACCTTCTTTGAATTCTTTTTCTTTGTCAAGTTAGTTCCAGTTCCTTAATTACAGTGGACCCTTGTTATACGCTGGGGTTTGGTTCCAAGATCCCCCGTGGATAATAAAATCCATGGATGCGCAAGTCCCATTAAATATCATGACATAGCAAAATGGTGTCCCTTATAAAAAGTGGAAAATCAAGGTTTGATATTTGGAAGTTATACTTTTTTGGAACATTTTCAAACCGTGGATGCTTGAATCCATGTATAAAAAATCCGTGTATAAGAAGGACCAAGTGTACCTTTCATTTTACTTTTAATTCTTGATTAGGGTAAGAGTCAGAGTCTTTAAAAACTGGCTTTTCAAAAGGATATTTTTCTTTTCTTCTTCTTGAATGTCGTTCTCTATTTAACACTGTTGATCATTCACTTCTTATTTTCATCCTATTATTTTTCATTGTGAACCAGCATGGTGTAGTGGTTTGAACACTGGACTACAGCTCTGGAGACCAGGATTCAAATCCCTGGTCAGAGCAATGGAAACCCATTGGGTGACCTTGGACAAGTCATGCTCTCTTAGCCCCAGAGGAAGATAAATCCTTTTCAGGACAAATCTTTTCAAGAAAACCCTGTGATAGATTCACATTAGGATTGCCCTAAGCTGGAAAGGACTTCAGCGCACACAGTAATAACAAAGTTTTGGTTCCTTTCTTTTCTGATTTTTTCTCATTTTTAATAGCAATGCTGTCAATTCACAGAACTGTCTTTCCTCTTTTCTCCTTTATTCTAAACAAAACTATAGAATAAAAATGATACAATGATTTCCAGAGTGTTTACTTTGGGGAAATGTGAATGTTTTATTCTTCATATTCAACTGATATTGTCACCTATTAGTCATAACAGAGAGTCCTTCCAGAATGGCATATGAAAAGATGGGTAACAGTTTTGCAATCCTTTAATTTATGAATGAGATAAATGGAAACTACTGTTCTAAGAAGTGGTTCTGTTATCTTCTCTTCCCCTACAGATCATCTTTGATGCTTCTCAGGTAGAGTGATGTGACATCCAGCATTATACGATGAAACTTGACATAGCTTGCCAGTTTTCGTTGATGATTATTCTAATGCTGCTAGTAAAAATGCAACCAGTTCTTTCTAGCATGAGAGGATTTTTCTTTTTCTGCAGATACAAAGTATGGCTGGGGCTGGATCAGGCTGAGCAGTTTGCTGAATCATATCAAATAATTTTGAAAATCTTATCTTTAAATTCATTTGGATTACAGTGCCATGCCACCACAGTGTGTAAGAGATGCCTCCTCTTTGCATCCTTTCAAATATTCAGGAAATCATCTGTCGTTGATGAAATGGAACTTTACTGAAGTGAGGCACCAACTGAATCTCATCAAGGTTTCACTGGCAGCAGCTTTAAACTAGATTAACTAAACTAAATCTTTGGGGAAGAGTTTCCATATATGACTTCCAAGAAACCCTCAGCTCCATTCCAGCTCTAAAAGAGCCAGATAGTGACAAATAGCTACCGAAATCCCTTGGAGGTTCATTTTTTTTTAGCCTGGTTATGTTGTTTATTGATTTCCATAATTCTGTTATTCTTTACTATGGTGTTGATAGCTATTTTTATGAAGACGTTAATCACTTGTTTCTTTATCCTTCTGGTCCTTTTTCTTTGTTTGCTAATCTTTCTCTGTGCTTATTGTCTAGCTCTCCCTGGTTGTTGATTCATTTCAATAAGCTTAATTTAGCTAAATCAATGCACCTGCATTTCCTCCAGGTTTAGCTATTCCATGTGTGACTTTATCAGCTACAAATATCAATATTTCGTCTTCTTGTGCTTGGAATTTAGGTTTTTCATTTAATTCTTTCATCTTCTATTTCTTCTGTTGCTAAAACATGCCACTAAGAATTTCTTAATCTTTCTAAAATGCTGGTTTATTTGCCTTTTATTGATTCACCTCACGTTTAGCATGTGCTTTAATTTTAAGCCCACCTGGATGACTGTAACTCTTCATTTGTTGCTTTATCTACATTTTATCTTAGGCCTTTTAAGTCTGTTTTTCCAGTCAGCTAATTTTCTCTGCTTGGGAATATGATTATATCAATACCTTGCTTACTCTTCTGAAAGGAAGCCCAACGCAGCTGACAATGCCCCTGATGCTTTAGAACCTCAGGAGTAATTTTATGGGAGGTGGAAGAAGCAGCAGTAGCAACAACAATAATGAGAAAAAGGAAAAGCTAGTGATGGGAAGAAAAAGAAGCATCCACAGGAGGTAGAGGATGGAGAAGTGCCTGGCTCCCAGCCACCTATTTCATGAATGGCTACCACAGGCATTATTGATAAGGTTGTTTGGAAAATCATTGTACAGGTAATTTTATGAACCAGTCCTCACATATTGCCTCGGCTCCACTCCTGAAGCCAGGCATAAATAAGGGATTTGGAACCAGACTTCTCCTCCTCCCATTGCCTTTGCCATTGTTGCTGCCTCCTCCTTGTGCAAGGAGAATGCATTTGCAAAATGATCAATTCTATGAGCAGTTTGCTACAACAGGCTCCAAGCCAAGAAGTATAATGCAAACAATATTAAAATATCAAAACGATAACGTCTGAGCTATTGAAAAAGTAGTTCAGTATGATACCACATTCAAAATGACAAATCTGTAATAATAAAAGAGAATGACTGCTTTTAAATCTCATCACTACATCCTGGTAGGTATTTTTTTTTAGTTGTCATCCAAGTTGTGGTACTGACTTTGAAATAAAAAAGTCAAAATTCCAAAAGGGGAATTGCTAGAAGCAAAGGTGGGAGCACTTCTAACTCAAAAAGAAGTTGTGGTGGATGCTTAAATATTTGATTTTTTAAAAAGCAATTATGATGCCGGAGCTGCAGCACACATTTTCATGCCAAAATTGCAAATAAGAGGGTCCTAGAAGAAATGCCTCCCACTCTCACAAGGGGCTTTCTGGTCTTGATCTCATTCTTATAATTTGACCATTCATTACAGGACTGACAGTGTATTGAAAGCACAACTATTCATATCCAATTGCTCCTCTTCTGCCTGTTAGCAGCTACTGCTCCATCAGTTAATATTTAAAAAATGTCATATAAGTTGTTGTTGTTAATTGTTCTTGAACTGATCCTGACTCATGGTGACTCTATAGATGAGACATCTCCAAGAGCCCCCATCCTCTGCTGCTCTGCTTAAATCCTGCAGATTCAGGCTCATGACCTCCTTGATTGAGTCCATCCATCTGGCATGCAGTCTGTCTCTCATTCTACTACTGTCTATCTTTCCTAGGATTATTGTCTTTTGCAATGAGTCATGGCTTCTCACAATGTGGTCAAAGTATGACAGCCTCAGTTTCATCATCTTGACTTCCAGGGAGAGTTTTGGCTTCATCTGTTCTAGGACCCATTTGTTTGTATTTTTGGCTGTCCTCGATATCCTCTGCACTCTTTTTCAACACCCCATCTCAAATAAGTTGATTTTCTTCCTGAACACTTTCTTTATTGTCCATCTCTCACATCAGTATAGAGTGATGGAGAATACAATGGCTTGGACAAATCTAACTTTAGTGCTCAATTTTAATCTTTACACTTTAGGCTCTTGTTTGGTTCTTTTATAGCTGCCCTTCCCTTTCTTAGTCTTCTTCTGATTTTCTGGCTGCAGCCTCCATTCTGGTCAATATCTGATCCAAGACACAGGATATCTTTCACTATTTCAACTTCACAATTACCTAAGTGATCATTATTTTTGTTTTCTTTATGTTTGGCAGTAAGCTTGCCTTTGCACTTTCTTCCTTTACCTTTCTTAGTAATTGTTCCAAGTCTGTGATGTTTTCCACAAATACTATGGTCTCATCTGCATATCTTAGATGGTTGATGTTTTTTCTCCTGTCTCCAATCCTCCTTTTTCCAAGACTTAAACTACTCTTTGTATCACACTTTCTGCATACAAACGGAGCGTATAAAGTGAGAGAATGCAGCCTTGTCTGACCCCTTTGCCAACTGGGAACCATTCTCTTTTCCCACAATCTGTTCTGGCAGTGGCCTCTTGTGCTAAGTACAGATGTGTCATCAAGACTTTCAAATGAGAGGGAGGCTGAAAGTTTACTGCTGTGTCTGGTATCTTGTGCTCTTCTGACACCAGCTGTGTTGATGCTTACCTTGGCACTTTCCCCCTGGCACGGTGCCTTTCTTTTCCCATTTCACCTAGAATACTCCAAGTACATTTTATTGGCCTCCAGTCAATGAATGACAGGTTGCTGATAAAACACCCATTGTCATTTACCATCTGGTTAGCAAACCATGGCTTGCAGAATGCTGTGGCTCTTAAGGTTTTCTTTCCTTTTTGGCCATTGAACACCATTCGTCTGTGTCAAAAGAGGTTTATTTGCTCTTTGTGGGCCTGATTCAATAGAACATTCCATGCAGCTTCATGCTTCATGCCCAGGGAATACAGAAATATTAGCTTCCAGATATTCCAAATGTTCTGAAATATCAATTGTAAGAGATGGGAAATATACAGAATAAGGCTATAAGGAAAAGTCCAGGACTAACAGAGCATTAGAAAAGTAAATTTTAAATAGACATAGAAAGAACAAGGGAAGGGCAAAATAAAGAGAGATGGAGTAACAGTAATTAATCTGGAATATTCTACTGTCCTTCTAGGAAAGCTTGGATTGCAAGAAGAGCTTGTGGTATGAGCATATTCCTGGGAAGCAAATACTTTTCCATAGAAAGGTATCTTCCAAACATGAGATTAGTGCATCAGAAGAAGGTGGGAGTTCTGACTCCACCCCACATCTTTTAAATGATTTGTATTTAAATTACAGGTGTTCATACTGTCTTTGCTTTTGAGCTGGCAATAGGGAGGGAATTGGCTGAGGAACATCAACTTGCTGATTTATAGTAGACTCCAGTCAGGTTTGTGTAGTGTGCTTTTTGTGAATATTTGAATTGGTTGCTGGTTACTCAATTGGTATACAAACAAAATGCTCAGGGTCAACCCCACCATTAAACAAAGTGAAATAGCCCTTTCAAGTGACACGTATTGAAGGGGCAGCACATTGTTTGCTATTTATTTAAATAAAAATGCTGACACAGGGAGAAGTGGTCATTTCAGGTAGGATATTTTAGTGTAATGAAAGTGCAGTGAATATTTATTTTTTTAATATTGGTATTGATGAATTTTTGCTGCCAGCGATAAGGAATGTCGCTTGTGGGATTTTCTGCTTCATGTAAAATGGAAATTTTGAAGCCATGATGAAGCCATGAGGAAGTTTTGTAGTGAAAATGTTGGAGGAAATGGTTAAAAATGCCACATTAGCAACATTTACAGATTAAAAGGCACTTTAGAAACACAAAATGAATTATATACTGAGCACAAAAGTTAGAATCATACAAGTCATTGCATTGCCTATTATCATGTATGGATGTGAGAGCTGGACAGTTATGAAAGCAGATAGGAAGAGAATTAATTCATTTGAGATGTGGTGCTGGAGAAGAGTGCTGAGGTTACCATGGACAGCCAGGAAGTCAAACAAATGAGTCCTAGAGCAGATCAAACCAGAAATCTCTCTGGAGGCCAAGATGACAAGACTGAGGCTGTCATACTTTGGCTACATCATGAGAAGCACGACTCACTGGAAAAAACAATAATTCTAGGAAAGGTGGAGGGAAGCAGAAAGAGAGGAAGGCCACATGCTAGATGACTAGATGGATGGACTGTATTAAGGATGCCATGGGTATGAATTTGCAGGACCTGAGCAGAGCAGTGGAGCTTAGGGAGTCTTAGAGATGTCTCATGTACAGGGTCACCATAGTTCAAGATTGACTCGAGGGTGGATAACAACAACAACATAGCTTCATATATAGTGTGATATATCAAAGATACAGTTTTTTGAGAATATAATTACAAATTGATCTTAACTTGTCAGTCTGAGGACCAGGAAACCCTGCTCCCCCCCCCTCCCGAATAAAAAAAGAAAACACCATCAACATCAATAAAACAGAGAAAATTGTTTTGTTCACACTAGGTTTCCATAGTGTCAGGCAGACAAAGTGCACTCATTCTCATAAAAAGAAGTGAGAAAAAGAAACCAAGACTAGGAATTGCAATGATCTGGTACGGTATCTTCATAAAAGTTTCCCTCTTATGTAGTTTTAGGGAGGCAATAAACATGTGAATCTTTAACCCAAAAGAAAATATTCCATAATCCATGTTTTCATCCCCCCCCCTGCCCACAAAAGAAAGGCTTTGGGGACTTTCTTCTGACTTTTTGCCACTGTTTCTTTGGCTTTCACATTTTGTCCCCGATGTTATTTAACATCTATATGAAGCCGCTGGGTGAGATAATACGGAGTTATGGTGCTGGGTGTTATCAGTACGCTGATGACACCCAAATCTATTTCTCCGTATCTCGTTCGTCGGCCTCGAATTCCGATGGCATCTCTTCTCTCAATGAATGTCTTCAGGCGGTAATGGGCTGGATGAGGAAAAACAGATTGAAACTGAATCCAGACAAGACGGAGGTGCTCATGGTAGCGGCCCCGAAACCAAGAATTGGGTTGCAACCTCCAGTCCTGGATGGGGTCACACTCTCCTCCAGCGACTGTGTTCGCAGTCTGGGGGTGCTCCTTGACTCGTCGCTCCTGATGACAAATCAGGTAAATGCGACGGTCAGGAGTGCCTGTTATCAGCTTCGGCTGATACGCCAGCTGCGCCCTTTTCTGGAAGTAAGGGATCTTGAGACGGTTGTGCACGCGCTGGTAACCTCACGCCTTGACTTCTGTAATGCACTCTACATGGGGCTACCCCTGTGCTTGACTCGGAAATTACAGCTGGTTCAAAACATGGCAGCCAGGCTTGTGTCAGGTACATCTAGGAGGGACCACATTACTCCGGTTTTGAGGTCCCTCCACTGGCTGCCTATCAGCTTCCGGGTCCAGTACAAGGTGTTGGTTATCAACTTTAAAGCCCTAAATGGCTTGGGTCCAAACTATCTTAGAGACCGCCTCCTCCCGTACAATCCTCCCCGCACTCTCCGGTCCTCTGGGAGGAACTTACTGCAGCCTCTAAAATCTAGGCTTGCGGCAACCTCCCAGAGGGCGTTCTTTGCTGTCGCCCCCAAACTCTGGAACGACCTGCCGGATGAGATCCATCAGATAACATCATTAGACAGCTTTAAAAAAGCGGTCAAGACGGATCTCTTCCGGCAGGCCTTTCCAGATTAACCATCCCGGCCCAGGTTCCCAGGTTCCCTGATTCCCTCATCCCTCCCGTGGCCCCATCTTAGTGATGGTTGAGGATCAACAGAGGGATATCAGGGTTTTTAGTTTTAACTGCTGGTTTTATGCTTGTATTGTGTTTTTAATATGTTATATTGTTTAATACTGTCTTAAGGGGGGGGAGGGATAAAGTGTTTTTAATTGTCATATTTTATATTTTACTGTTGTTAACCGCCCGGATTGGTTTGCCAGAGGGCGGTATACAAATAAATAAATATTATTATTATTATTATTATTATTATTATTATTATTATTATTATTATTA
>NC_056526.1:118793544-118805624 GCF_019175285.1 Sceloporus undulatus
TTATCTCTACTCATGTGCCAAAATAATTTGTCTGGCTTTGGGTGCTATGCACCTTGATTGGGATTAGTGAATGCCCCATTTGCTGTTCTATCTCAAGCAGCAAAATATCTTTGAATTCTCTACATCTTCAATCGCTTTTCTTGCTTGAATCAGAGGTGTATTCCTTAATTGCTGAGGTAACAGAACAAAAAGGATAAGATTAAATTGTGATTTTTCAGTTTGATCATTAAATATATTTTCCTGTTTTTTTAAGGAACATATTCTGAATTTTGTATTCAACAGAAGGAGGCCAGCAATTACTACCAAAAGTATTAACATTCTAGGTTTCTTTAGAAAATATTAATAACCTCTCAATAGAAAGAGACTTCCTGATTATATATTACGACTATAAACACTGTTAACATTAAAGCGAGCTATATTCTTCCATAGTTATGAATGTGTAAATTAATAAAAGTACAAATCCCTGAAGAAATCAAATGACATGATAGTGGAGTAAAAATTATTTAAAATGTATAGAAAATGTTAGATTGTGTCAAATAATATTGGTTCATTATCCTCAATACCAATGAAGCACTTCTTTTTTTATGGCAAACATGAAAGAATTGAAATGAATTGCTTTCTTTTACGTACTAATAGCTTTTATTAACAAAAACAGCAGAGATTACTGGAGGATTTGAGCAGTAACAAGGCAGTAATTTGTAGCAAATGAATGTAATCTACATTACTGCAAGATATTAGCTGCAGGATTTAGCATGGGTAAATTATAATGCCATTAACTTTATAGGAAAAATAGTAATGGAACAGACAATTACAGATTTTTCAAATATGAGTTCAATCATGTAACACGAAGGGAAAAAAACATGATCTGTTAGGAAAGAATATTTTCAGAACAGCACAAGCTTGTCTATTAAATTTAGTCTACTCAAAAGCAAAGTCAGTGAAGTTTCAGCACAGTCTTAAGTCATGTGGAAATTGCAGTGAAGCAATATTCATAAAAATGGGGAATACATTTCTTAGCCTTGAGCTGGGATCCAAAGAAAAGACACAAGCACAGAAGACAGAACCCTGCATATAACTGAGGAACTAGAAATGCTTTAAAACAAAACATCAGCCTGTTTACTGTTTTTCTGCATGTGTCAAACTCCCAGCATACCCAGTGGTGTGTTTGAGTAGATTAAATGTGACTATTGAGAGATTTGTGCGCAGGGACAAGGAGAACTACTATAACAGTCAATGCGTATAAATAGAGGATGACAACAAAAAAGAAAAACAATAGATCTCTTCCACAAGATCTGAGAAATCAAACGGAAATTTAAATGAAGAATGGGGATGTTCTATGACTGCAGGGGAATGACCAAATAGAAACAAAAAGATGCATTGTTTCTATAGTGTTTTTATTTCTACTTGGTCATGTAATGTGTCCCCTGCTAGTCATTAACATTCCTCATTCTTGATTTAAATTTCTCTTTGCTTTTTCAAATATTGTGGAAGAAGTATCTTCTTCTTCCCTTTTTGTTGTCACCTTCAATACACAATGCATATTAAAACAGCACGCCCAGTTACACATCGCCCCACCCTAGTTACCCACGGTTGAAGGCCTCCTTAACTTGACATTACCAACATTAATTTGAAACATTCCAGGGCATTTTTGAAATCATATCTGGGGTTAGATATGATCTATATCTTGTATAGGTTTTCTTTTAAATTGCTGCACCAAGTAAACTTTATATTTTTGGAGCACATTTCCCCCCCATACATCTGTATGGACAGTATGCCAAAAATTTGGGTCTACTTTATCATGTACTCTTTCACAGGCTCATCTTTTGTCTCTAGTTTCAGAAGCCAATAATATGGCAATCAACCTTTTTCTAATTACTCATAATACACAATTCTTAATGGTTGAAGTAGCTCATCTTCAAATTTCTTATACTGCTGGTACCCATCTCGTTCCCAAATCTTGGTTCAAATTTTGATCAGAATGGAGACTGCAGTCAAGAAATTAAAAGGTGACTAGGATTGGAAAGGGCAGCTATGAAAGAACTGGACAAGATAATAAAATGTAAGGACATAACTCTAAACACTAAAGTGAAATTCATCCAAGCTATTATGTTCCCCATGACCATGTATGGATGTGAGAGCTAGACAGTTATATAAAAAAAGTCAATCAAAAGAAAATAAACATAGACGGTCAAGAATAGAAACATATGGGTTTTAGAACAGTTCAAGCCTGAACTCTCTCTGGAAGCCAAGATGACTAATTTGAGGCTGTTGTACTTTGGCCACAACATGAGGAAAAATGAATCAAAAGAAAAGGCAATGATGCTGGTGAAAGGTAGAAGGCAGTAGAAGGAAAGGAAGACCATATGCCAGATCGATAGACTCAATCAGGGAGGACATGGGCCTGGGCCTGCAGGACCTGAGTAGAGAGGTTGAGTAAAGGGGATGCTGGAGATATCTCACCCAGAGGATTGCCATGAGTCAAAATCAATATGAGGGCAGTTAACAACAATAACAAAGTCCATCTTGGCCTGGCATTTTTCCAGATTTAATATTTTTCTAATCATATGAATAGGTTCCATAGTTGTTCCATGCCCATTCAGACCTTGGTTTTGTTACAAGCATAATTTTTCCAATTGAAGTTTATTAAAATAGTCTCCATATCTAAAATTTTTCATTGTCCATTGCAGATAAATCTCTGTAATATACCTCAAAGGCTTTTAATATTTTTATATTACTCATTACAAACTGATCTCCCTCCTGATCTGTGTGACATTTTTCTTTATCCATTCCTGTCTTAACTTATAGGAATGCCACTTCTCACATTTACTTGTAAATTCAAAGTTCTTTTGCTTAAGATTTAATAAGTTTTTCAATCACAGGGAAAGCTGCATGAATACAGGCTATAAGATCACTCTCCTCAAGAAAGGGGGACAATGGAAGAGTGTGGAGCTAGCCTTTCCCCCTGATACAGTCAAGTTAACCCAATCCTGAACCATTGAACAGGGCTATTTTCAGTCTGCAAGATAAGTCTGAATGCTTTCTGTCCCACACAGACCTGGCCATGCCATGCAACAGACTGAAGAAACTTATTTTAGGTTACTCCATAGTGGTGAGGCTTAAATGAAGGCCAGAATTAGAGTCTAAAGGGTGCAGCAAGTCTGTCTGAAGGTCTGTCCACTGCAGAGCAGTGAAAGAATGACGATATGGCTTCCACTTCATTCAGCAAAATATCTTGGACTAACACCTCATCCATGTCATTAAAAATGGGTCAGTTTTGGCCATCAAGATAAAGTGGGAGAGGGAGTCAATCAGTTCCTACTGTGACATTCCAACAAAAGCTGAGAGATAGCCAGATCTCAGGAGGTTGAAATTCTTAATTCCATGATGGTGGTTATGGATGTGGTAAGGATATCTAACCAAGATGTTTCAATGAAGCACTGAAGTTCAGGTACCAGGATTATTGGAGGGAAAATGTCACAATTAAAGTAGCTTGTAGTGTTGATAGAACCTATGTCAAAAAGCCACCAACTGTAGTGGATACTGCACCTTTTCTTTTTTGTATACTTTTTTGTTTCTGCTCAGTGGAACTCCTAAGGTTAACTGCAAATACTTTTAAGGTAGAAATACATAGTAGCTGCTCATCAGGAAGACTCTTAATGTCCAAAAACACTCACAGCAATCAGTTGTGTAACGAAATTAAGATTTGTATTTAGCAACAAGAAGAACAGTAACAAAGATAACAATGGCACCCTGTGGATGTAGGAAAAATAATGTCTGTAAATCCATGAAAAATTGTAGGATGTGCAATTTCTTTTCTTCCTTAGAGAATTGCTTTGGCTTTTTGGTTTGCCGCTTCCATTCAAGAGCAATATTAACAATTTAAGAACAACACATCCATTGTAGCGCAAAACTACAGCCTTTACAACAGTTCTTGGATTTGCAAAGTTTAAATTTAAGAGGACCACAGGAAACAGGACCGATGTGGGTCATTTCTTTCTTCCTCCAATGTTCTTGACAGAAAGCCAAATCAAATTTTTGCTAACCTGAGAAAACACAATGGACATGACAAGAAAAGATTTCTGCAGCTCCTGTGGACGCCTGAACCTGAGCCAATGAAATCTTTCTAGAACTGGATAATGAAGGAAGGAACTAGGAGATCAAACATAATGACGCAGGCACAGTGAATGGCATCAGCAGAAACATCAAGAAGCTGCAAAGGGAGCTGCAAATAATACAAAAATTGAAATGTCAGCACAACTTGTAAGCATAAATCAAAGAAAGTTTTCTGCCCATGTCAGGAATACTCTGGGCTGCTTTCAATGACATCAGTGAGAATAGTCTGGAGTTCAATGGTGGCTGATCACCTTCCATTCCTCACAGCCTTTGATGATGTACTTCCATGAATCACAGAGAAGGTATCAGAGGGAAGTCATAGTGCAAATACTATGAGGTACAGAATATATGTACAGCTGGGATGGGCAAACTGCAAGCCTAGGACCTCATGTGGACTACAGTGTGATCTAGAAAGGCCTTCAGCTCGTTTCAAAATTCTTCTAAGAATAATTGATTCCAGTACCTAAATGGGTGATATCCATCTTCCTAAATAGCCCGCTAGATGGAAAAGTAAAAGGGATTTTAGAGAAAGAGAGTGCAAAAAACAGAGACAGGGGTTGGTTCATCTATTTTTGTTTTGGGGTTGTTTGTTTGTTTCCATTGACTTCAGGCTCACCCATTAACAGAATGTGGCTTCCAGCAGATCATGTTTGAAGGAATGTGACCCTCAACAGGAAAAATAGATGCCTCCTTGTGTTTTGTTTCAGGGAATTGTGGTTCTCAGAGCTTACCTGAGGCCAGGTCCTAAAAAAGAGAGCCCCAATTCTCTTCTAATATTGTTTTAGGTTGTCTATTGTTGTTAGTTGCCTTTGAGTTGGCCTCAACTCATGGTGACCCTATGAATGAGACATCTCCCAGATTCTGTATCTGCTCAGGTCCTGTAGGCTCAGGCCCATGCTCTCCCTTATTGAATATATCCATCTAGCATGTAGTCTTCCTCTCTTTCTGCTGTACTCTTATCTTCCCCAGCACCATGAGTTTTCTAATGAGCCATGACTTCTCATTTTCATTACTTTGCTCGTGGTACGTACACTTTCCCACATTGCCCAAAGTGATACTTACATCCGAGTAAAAGTGCACATGCTATCAGACTAGAAAGGAACAGCATATAATATATAGCTTGCTTTTGAGCAGGCATGTCTGTCATCTCATCAACTATTCAGGGTTCCTCATCTCTCATAAGTAACCAGTGGATAAAAGACTTACTAAATATTGATTGGAAAATGGGGGCGAATGCTGATATAAAATTCACAAAATGCAAAGGATATGCTACTGATTTTCAGGAACTGTTCTGTTACTTTTTTCCTGGATTGAAGTGAGTAGTAGGGTGCCTCAGGGTTCTTTCATGGGCCTGGTGTTTGTTCAACATCTTTATAAATGACTTAGATGATGGAATAGAAAGCATGCTTAGCAAATCTGCAGATGACATCAAATTAGGGGGTGCAGCTAATACTCCAGGGAATAGAATCAAAACTCAAAATGACCTTGATAGATTGGAGAATTGAGCTAAAACTAACAACATAGATTTCAACAGAGATAAACATAAGGTACTACATCAAGGCAGAAAAAATAAAATGCACAAATATAGGCTGGGTGATACCTGACTTGAACGCAGTACTTGCAAAAAGAATCTAGGGATCATAAAATATTACATGTTAAACATGTTTCAATACTGAAATGCTGTGGCCCTAAAAGCCAATACAATTCTGTTCTAGTTTCCAGACTGAGGGATGTAGTAATGCCACTCTATTCTGCTTTGGTCAGACCTCACCTGGAATACTGTGTCCAGTTCTGGGTACCACAATTCAATAAGGATATTGACAAGCTGAAATGTGTCCAGAGGAGGGCAACCAAGATAATCAAATGTTTGAAAGCCAAGCCTAATGAGGAACATTTAAGAAGCTGGGTGTATTTAGCATGGAGAAGAAAATACTGAAAGGCAACAAGATAGCTATCCTTAAATATCTCAAGGATGTCATGTAGAAGATAGACCAAGCTTGTTTTCTGTTGCTCCAGACACTGCAACACAAACCAATGCAGTGGTGTCACTAAGGGGATATGAACCTTACCAGTTGGCACCCTAAGGGAGGTGACAGCACTGCTCCTCAAACATCTTCTTTTTGGCAGAAAAGGGCTGTGGCATTTGCCTCTGTCCCATTAAAATGCTGAAGAGTGGAGTGAGGTTCAGTGGAAGGAAAAGGGAGAGGTCCCAGAATTTTTTTAAATTAAAATTTATTTTTAAAAAATATTTTAAAATTTATTTTAAAAAAAATCAGCCCCATCATCACCGAGGTTGTGCTTATGATCTGGTAATTTAAAGGTATAGTTTTAATTTTGCTAGTTGTTTATGTCACAACTATTATCATGACATTCAGTGATATATGGGAATTATGATTAACGAGTAGCATCAGCACAAAAAACATGGCTAAAGATTCTGCATGGTGTGGGATGGGAGCAAGTCAATGGGGGAGGGAGGTGATACCATGAGTTACGGTACCTGGTGATACCAACCCTACTGACACCACTGAATCAATGGATTCAAATTACAACAAAAGAGATTCCACTTACACATCAAGAAGAACTTCTTTACTATAATAGCTATTTGAAAGTAAAATGTATTGCCTCAGAGAGTGGTGGACTTTCAGGAGTGCTTCAGCTATGTATTCCTTCATGGCAAGGCATTGGACTAGATGGGCCTCCTTGTAGCTTCCAACTATAAGAATCTAAGATTCTACTGAGAAATTTTATTAGAACTAATTTTACTAGACAACCAGTCTGAAGATGTTATAAATGATAAAGAACAGAAGCACAGACATTACCAATGGCCACTATTATTTCAATTACTTTTTTGTGTGTTTGGTAAATTTGGTGGGATAGATGGCTCTTCTCAGGGAACCAGATTTGGCCTAATAGCTACCAGTTGCTGAGCTATACCCAGAGCATGGAAGCATTACTTTACTGTAATAGAACTCCTGGAATCTCCTGTCAGCATTTTCCTACAAGTACAATGTACCCTAGAGTGTTCCAATTTAGTTTCTGATCTACTAGAAAGGATTATGAAAATGGTCTATAGGAAAAATCCTTGCCTGCTCTGCTATTCTAACAAAAGCTGAAAGGGCAAATAAATTGTTTAATTTATTAGATCAGTGTTACAGAACTCCAGCTGTGTGTAATAACCAAAGCCATTTATTAGACTTGATGTGGCACCATGTCCCTTTTATCTTGACATTAAATTTGGGAAGGGGCATTGCTGAGGTCTCTCTGGATTTCATATTTAATTGATTTAAAAGGGAATCCTCTTAAAATAACTTTTGTCGTTTTATTTCCTGCCAATTCTGCAAACATTAAGATTTCTTGCTAGTAGTTTAGCAGGCAAATCCATCTGTTCTAATGAATAAGAATAACTTTGATAACAGGCCATGTATGAGTGAACAGGCCATGTATGAGTGAACGATAGGTAAAGGATATGTCTCCCTAATAAGCAGAGACTGTCCTTTGAAATGGACCTTAATCCAACATTCCCCCAGTTTAGCATAAATACCCACTCATGAATCTATAATATACTGAACCATATACCTGATATACTGGAAGGGAGGGCATGCATGGTCATTCTATGCTTTTCAGCAAGCAGGCAACATTAGTGAAGTTCCTAGCAACCTTCCCATACCCAGCTGCACAGTGATTGCAAAAGCACCAAGACCTCTGGAGACCCTGTGGATCTCAGCACTTATGTCATCTTCAGATGTATGGCTATGAGGATGAAACCATCTGCTGATCCTACCTTCTCACTCAATGCACAGTATGGCCATGTGGAGCATCTTCAAAGTTTTACAGTAAAAAATTTGGCACCGGGGGGGGGGGGGGGTAGTGGAAGGAAAGGAATAACAACCATAGCAGTACCCAAAACAGGACATCCACATTTGTAAGGGACACTTACCACAGCAGTACGTCCAAACAGAATGCTATCCATGGCTTGCACTTTCATGTGTACATACAGAGAAACCAAAAGTGGCCAAGACCGTGCCAGCACAATCAATAGAGGGGTGAGCAGATTAGGACAAAGCATACCAAGGAATATTCAAGTTATGTCTTGATACTTGCTCAAGAAAATGGTCAACTGCTTTCTGCATTTGGTGTATATGTTTTTTTTTTCCCTGAAAAAGCTGTTTGTAAAAATACCTTTTTGTGCAAAAATTATGGGTTTATTTTATTTTATTTTTTTTTTAAATAGTGTGAAGCCGCTCTGAGTCCCAGTCCTGGGAAAAGAGTGGGATACAAATAAATAAATAAATAAATAAATAAATAAATAAATAAATAACACAATTTTCAGAGTGAATAGCCAAGGTATTGGTGTGGGGTAGCATAAATATTTTTATGTTTTTTTTAAAAAGGTCTTCAAGTGTGACAATTATTGACAGCTACACAAAACCGTTGCAACCCCACTGAAGAAGGACAATTTTTTTTTAAATGTTTCACTTATGAATGAAAATTTACACCTTTATTTGCAGACTAGCAACACCTGGAGAGCCACATGTTGCCCACACTGGTTTAACAGTACATTTCTGAGTAGTATAAATCTGTTGTTGCTGGTATAATAAGAAAATAAAAACACAACCAATTCCCACAGCAAAAAAGTAGCAGTGTTAAATCTTTAAGGTCAAAAGTTGAATTCAAAACGTTTACAGGGTGGTAGTTGTTTTGGAAAGGAGTGCAGCCAAAGGCTATGTAAAAATTGAATGATAGCTGTAGGATCCATCTATGGCACATGGTCATGACAGAATTATGGAGATTACAAGTCATCTAAAGGTGCAAATTACTGTATTTTGTGCTATTGAACATTGTCGTGCTTTTCATTTTCTAAGAGTCTCTAAAACTTCCAAAACATTTCACCCCTGGACAGGATAGAGCAAAGCAATCTACTGTTAATAATGCCAACCACCACTTACTCTGAAACTGTAAGAGGAATTACCCTGTCGAAAGTATAGAAGAACTGAAAACACAGGTGGCTTCCCATTACTGATTTAGATTATGAGATGAGACAGTGAGATGCCTGCCACAATCCAGAGTAAAGAGGGTTAAGCAGGCAATAATAACTAAGCAACGGGAGCTGGTGGTTGCCATGTCAGTAGGACAATGAATCATCTCCAGATCTTGCTGAGATTGAAGGCACCAACCATCACTGTAATCCAGAGACTGCTTTTTATATTCTCAAGTAAATATCATCTGTTTACAACCCTCTTTTCATTTAAAGGTTAAGTCAAGACTGACTTTTCTTTTCTCCCTCTCCTCCCCCCCCCCATCTCCTGTTTCAGCAGGTTTAAATTAGCTGACCATGATAAGGGGTATAACATCCTAAGTTGGTGGAGAGGACATGGCTTGCATGCAAAAGGTATCCAGTTTACTCCCTAGCATCTCCAGCTTAAAGGATCATATAAGATGTGATGGGAAAGACAGCCCAAGTCCTTAAGGCACTATTGCCAATCAGAATGAAGCATGCCATCTGATGGACAAACAGTGCGAAATGATATACAAAAACTTTGTATACTTCTTCCTTAATTGCCAAATATCTGTCTACTGTACTTTGATATAAAGTACTTAAATTACCTTCACCAGCCTGAAAATGATTAAATGGAAGTTACTTAGGGTCTGTGGCCTCTAGCGCCCCTTTTATAGCCAAATGGGGGCTGCAGCAACCACACACCATGGCCCCGATCTGGCCTTTCCAGGGCACAAAAATGCCCTGAAAATGGTGTAATTTTTGCTTCTTGGAAAGGGTGTGATTTTTGCACCCTGGAAAGGGTGCGATAGCTGTGGTGCCATGCTTTATGGCGCTGTTTTAGCACTGCATTATGTGGATGAAGTGCCAGATGAGTGCTGTGATGCCGTGCGCTGTGCAGTGCGGTGTGTGGTGTCACACTGCCCGGGGCTGGAGCTGGGGTGTGCATCATATGGACGCTACACCCTGACTCTGCCCCCAACCCAGCCCAGCCTTTAAGGTCGGTCTGCACAAGGCCATAGTATGTTTTAAAACACTCTTCTTAATGTTGACAGTAACAACATGGTATTTCTTCTCCTTTTGATAATTACTTTTCTTTCAGTTATGAAAAATCTACAACTGGAAAACTACACACCAGATGCTATACAATAATACCATGGCATGATTATGGAGCTGTTATTTGAAAAACCTTATTAAGAAAATGAATACTCTAGCTATGAACACTCCACAAGTGTTAGTTTCACTTAAGAGTCAGCTTGCCACATTATGAGGGGAGAAAAAAAAAACACTTTCCAGTAAATTTTTCCTTTTCTTTTTCTTAAAAAAAAGTCTATTAATGAAAAGTGCTTGCAAATGATATGTAAATAGGATGACACTGCACATGACATCAGCATGGATAATTTTCTTAAGCTATCTGTTCTTTGTGTTGGTTATTTCCTGCTTTCCAACTACAAAACAGGTAGACCAGACAGTGGGGATCTTACAGTTCCTTCTATGATTTATGAATGACATTATCTGGTGGCAGCAGACTCCTGCACTTGTGCAATAGCAGTACACAGTTGTGATGAGGAATATGAAGAAGTTTCAACTTTGATTTGGTCTCATCACTGATTTGCACCAGATTGCAAGACTTTGTTTTTGCTTCTACAATGGAAATTAAGAGGCCCAAATGCCCTAAAGATATCACATCCTGTCTAATGCTCAACTGCTGGCTAGAATATTGTATAAACAGCAGGCAATGCCAGTCTTAAAAGAACTGCGCTGGCTGGCAATATCTTTTCGGTCTTGGGACCTTGATGCCTGAAAAATACCTTTCCCATTATATGTCTGCTTGAGAATTAAGATCTGCTGAGGGTGAGCTTCTCTGTGTCCCACGATTACACTGTTTTAGAACATGCGACAGAGCTTTCTCAGTCATGGCACCTGAACCATGGAATGCTCTCTCCCTGAAGGCCAGACTGGCGCCAACACTCTTGTCATTTAGGTACCAAGCTAAACCTGGCTGTTTACCAAAGGTGTTAGGTCTTATTAATTCAATCCAATACTGCTATTCATAGCTTTGCAAACTTTTAAAATTTTGAAAATCTTTTAAACTGATTAGATTATTTAATATGCTTTTACCTTATTTATACTTTGTTACTGTTTTTAATCTGTCTAACCTGTTTCAATGCTATCTGTAAGCTGCTCTGAGATCTCCTGATGTAGGGCAGGGTATAAATATTTTAACAAATAAAATATCAATAAACAAATAAGATGAAATTCATCAGGGGAAAAGTGGCAAGTCATGCATAAAAGACTGAATGGGTTTTACATTTTATTCACAAACAAAATCCCCCATGGTACAAAGAGGATGATGAAAGATGTGAGGCTAAAGTGCTTAGATACAATAGAAAATTAAAAAATAAATCAAATCACTTTAGTGGCTCCAAAGAAACGGTACTAAGGATGTTTAATGGTAAATGCAGAGAAAACTTTTTCAGCTACTTTGCCTAGTTTATACAGATGATAGAAATACTAATACTGTATCAAAGATGCAAACAAATATGTTCACTCACACCACCCTTCTGCTAGCCATACATTCAATACACATGGAAAGGGGGATCCAGCAGTGGCATTGCTGACATTGGTACCACTTGGTGCAGGAGGAGACTGCCAGATCTTAAAGGCAGATACTCCCCTCCAAAGGCTTCAGGGTTCAACATGGCTGCAACCACCACTACTGAGGGGACAGCGGCGCTGTGGCCTACAGAGGGCCATTTAGGATCTGGTGCAGCTGCTGGGTAAGCACAAAAGTGCCCTTTCTTGCTTGCCTGGTAGCCGTGCCAGCTCCTCTAGCTCCCAGAAAGTTCTGCCACATAAGGGGCTCCTGATTGGCTGGGGACCCCCTGCCACTGTACAGCTCTGTGTGTGTGTGTGTGTGTGTGTGTGTGTGTGTGTGTGTGTGTGTGTGTTAACAAGTATGTAGGGGCTA
>NC_056526.1:118805634-118837568 GCF_019175285.1 Sceloporus undulatus
TGCCTGCTATTCACATACACACACACCTGAAAGCCTGGCCAGGAATTCTGAGCAGCCAGCAGCTAGACATTTTTTACTTGGAATACCATAGCCTTTCTGTGTTTGGAAGTGAGGTGGCATTTCTTTCAAGTACTTTGATTGCAAGAGAGAATTTCTGGATGCGCAGACTTAAGACTATAAAATGTTAAGTACTTAAGTCCCTGGATCTAGACATTCTCCCTTACATCCCATGTACTTGAAAGAAATGGCACCTCAGGGCCTTACCATGTTATGGTCTTAACCCACAGGATAATACATAAATATCATCATCCCTTTAACCGCATTGGCAATAGAGTGTTCTAACCTCACACCTTGGATGCAGCTTACTTTTATTTTCAGCAACTGAAGAAGGCAGAAGCCAAAATATTTTGTTAATTCATTGAGTAACATATCTTAATCATTCTGGTGATTTGTGTGTTGTATGTGTTTGCTTATGGACTAACTGCATCCTTTAGGGATCCAGAGTAGACTTGTCAGAAATATAATTGGTTTTAAATTGTATGTATGTGTGTATATTGCCTTCTTCCCAACCCTGAGGCTCCAGGTGGCTTATAGAAGTTAAAACTGGAAATAGATAAAAGCTCACATCGTACAAAAGGAAAAACACAATTCAACTTTCAGCTAGGATTAAAAGCAATTAAAATATAACTATTTAAAAAGGTTAACAAATTAGGGGTGCATCTGTTGTTGTTGTTGTTGTTGTGTGCCCTCAAGTTGTTTTGAATTTATGGCGACCCTATGTTGGCAAGATTTGTTCAGAGGTTGTTTGCCTTTGCGTTCCTCTGAGGCTGAGAACATAACTTGCCTAAGGTCATCCAGTGGGTTTTATGGCCTAGCTGGGATTTGAACCCTGGTCTCCAGAGTTGTACTTCAACACTCAAATCACTATGCCACACTGGCTCTAGGGTGCATCTACACTGTAGAAATAATGTACACTGCAGAAACAAGGCAATTTGATACCACCGTAACTGTCATTGCTCCATCCACCAGCACTCTTTGGCAGAGAATGCTAAAGACTCTGTAAAACTACAAATCCCAGGACTCAATAAGGAAGAGCTACAGCACTTAAAGTAGTGTCAAACTGTACTATAGAGATGCACTTTAAGTGGTAGAAATGTTCCTGGCTTTCAAGTCACTGGGGGCTTTGTACACTCGAACGGGCTCAGTTTCTGTTATACTTGTTTAAAATAGCTTCCAACAATGGGAAGATGGCGTAGGTGGATAGAAAGTGTAGGCATTTCATAAGACAACCCATTTCTGAATTTAACCTACACTTTCTGAAGTAATGAAGGGTAATAAATTAGATTTTTTGCAGCAAATGCAGGACTGCTTACCTGCTTCTTGCCATAAAATGAGAAGGAGGGATTTTGCAGAAGAAAAACAGGGAGGTTGCTTAGCCCTTCCCATCCACTGGCTTTTCCTGAACTCCCTCCCCAAAAACTTTACCACCTGACATTGCAGATGTGTATCAAAATACAATTTAAAATGGTTTTAAAGTAGGGGATAATGAGGAAGCAAGTTCTGGAGCAAAAGAAGAGGATAGGAATGGGTCAAGTATTTTCAGGTTTCCCCATGCAAATTATCACCACCTACACTGTAGAGAAGTGGTAGTAGTTCACACCAAGGTTTATTGTTAAATGTTCAGTTTCATTTTTTTTTCTTGACAAAAGAAGAAAGGTACTGAATCCAGTGGATAGATTATGACTGCATCCACACTGCGAAAGTAATTCAGTTTGACACCACTTTATCTGCCATGGCTCAAGGCTATGGAATTCTGCAAATTGTAGTGTGTTGTGGCAGTGGAGCTCTCTGACAGAGAAGGCTGAATGTCTCACAAAACTACAAATCCCAGAATTCCATAGTATTGAACCACAGCAGTTAAAGTGATATAAAACTAGATTATTTCTATGGTGTGGATGCAGCCTACATTGGCCTTTTCCATTTTTTTCATTGCTCCCCCCCCCCCTTTCCAAAATTGTGGTATGATAACTATTATCAGATTCAAAGGAACCATTCTTGAAACAGGTGTGATTTGTACTTTACCAGAGCATTCAGGCATAATGCCTCTTTCTCTACCCAATACACATACTCGCATATTCAGAAATGGTCTGTGGAATCCATCTTTAATTGAGTTGCTGCATCATATGTTTGGAAGTAAGAAATAGAGAGCGCGAGAGAGAGAGAACAGCAGGGGAGGGTCATCTTTAAATATTCCCTGAAATATTCATGAGAATGAAAGGAAAGATATTCCTTGATGTTGTAACTTTTAGGACTTTGCTGGTCAATCCATCTCTTCCATGTGGAAATGACCATTCAAGGAGCAAGATGAAGAGGCTCCCTACTGGAGTCCATGCTGAGTATGGGCTGCTCTTTGTACCCTGGAGCTCCCAACTCAGCTCTGAAAATTTAATACCCTGTCCATCTCTATTAAATATGCACTCTTAATACCTTTCCTTTACACACAGCAGAAGTGTGCCATTTGGAGCGTATGCCTAATCTGTTAAAAAACAGTCACCATGATCTGCAGATGGTTTGGAAATATTTGCTCTCATTACCTGGCAATCGCTACCTTGGGATAAATAGAGGGCTTCAACTTCTCATCCTCTGCCTTTTATCTTTACGCTGCAGGCTTTGCAAGTGCTCCATTTTCTCATCATTTTTGTTCTAGACTGGATTTAGAAACTAATGCAAATGAGCTAAAGAGATGAAATAAATTCAAGACATGATGCTCATTAAAATCCAATTTTATATTTGTAACCCCCACCCCAAAGTGATGTGTGCCTCTGCATTAACCCCAGCCTGCAGCAAGAGCCACTTTTAGGAGACTGAGAGGTTGAATTCATAATCAACCTGCCCAGTAAAAGCAGGTGCCAATAGGAAGCTCTCATTCTGCAATGCACGTTAAATATGTATGTTCCTATCTTAATATATTTAACAGTAAGCAAGCAATGAAAGGGGAAGAAAGGAAAGAACTGCCCTAAATATTTATTCATGTATATTTTAGTTGATCGTTTTCAACTGTTGGGTTTTGGGAACCCTAAACTCATTAATGTCACCCAATCCTTTTTCTTTCTGCAAGTCCTTGAAGTCTGATGCCAGCATCAACATCATTGCAAATATTGTTTAGATTTGCAAGGCTTGTGGAGGAGAATCCATGTATACACTGACAGTTTATTTCACAAATGTAGCACAAATTAACAAACCCAGCTTTTCTTTTTTTTTAAAAAAGTCAAAAGCCTAGAAATGTAAATCAAAAGGCCATAAAATTCCTGAGTTTATGTAAGGGTGAGGCAGTAATTCATCACATGCTGCTTCCGACATGAATATCATGGCTCTAAAAGTGTAGGCAATTATTCGAAACCTTTCTGATACAATGGATTGATTCACAGCTTTCATTAACCCCTGCCAAGCACTACTGAATAGGAATGTCAGGAATTATAGTACAACATATTGCAAAAACGTCAGATTGAGACAGGCTGGCACATGACAACACATCGGTAAGCATGTATGCCTCTGAGCTTGGGATGAATCTCTCTGGAAAATGCATTCTTACATCCATCTGAACTACAGCTAGTCAACATCCATGTGCCAGCTCATTCTTTCATACATATCTGTTTGTACAAATGTTTTGGGTATGGATGGACTGGGCCAAGAACCCCACATGGACAAAGAATATGAGCCATTCCGCTGACTTTCTGTGGAAGTTTCAAAAAGTGAGGAGGCAAGTAGAAAAACTTCTGTCTAAAGCCTTTATAGTGTACTTTTCATATCCTTAGGGGTTTGGTTCCAGGGCCTCCCTGTTGATGACCAAAAAAGGGGATGGTTATGTAGCTGATTATTCAATAGTAATGACATGTATGTGGACACATCAACATGTCTATGTTTATGTACCACCACTGAATAATATGGGGCATGGTGATCTGTGGATTTGATCCTGCCGATACTAAAGGCTCACTGTAATTAGTCCCAAATGGAGTAAAGCCATTGAATCCATAGGATTTGCGTATGTGTTGAGTCACCATTCAGCAATTGACAGGAATGCTATAGTTTGGACTAACCAACAGAATTCTAACTTCTGAAAGTAAAGGGATTCATTTTGTGCAGTACTACAGTTGCCCCTCTGTTTTCATGGGGGATCTTTTCTAGATCCCTCTCCCTCGCAAAAATGAAAAATCGCCAATATTCAAGCCCCATTGGCTTGAATGGTAGCACATGCCCCATTTTGTCCCCCTCCGTTTGCCGCCTGCAAATGGGTGAAGGGCATGGACTCCAAGTCCATGGAAACAGAGGAGTGACTGTAATTGGATATAATCACGTGTGTGTGTGTGTGTGTGTGTGTGTACATTATATGCATCCAAATCTCTTTTTGGAGTACAGCTTTGAGAATGTCCTGGCCTGCTTGAACACTGGGATATTCTGTGAGTCCTGGTTCAACCAGTGACTCCTCTAAGCTGTGATGTAGTCTAATATTTATGCTTCCAACAGAGAGCAAACCATTCCTTCTAGGAAGTACGCAAAAAGGCCACAATGAGAAAGAATTGTTTTGCTACTGGGCTTCCTCAGTCCATCTAGCTCAATATGTGGAAAATGCTAAAGCTAACACCAAGAAAAATCTCTAAAGATGGTGTCAATGCACTTTCACACATTTCTCTCTTGAAATCCATTTATCATTTAATGGAAGCTGGGTCCCCTTTTTTAAAAAAGCATCAACAAACTAAGTATGTCTCTTCCATTCATCTTGGAATTTTGAACTTGTCGGGTTGTCAAAGCTTTCACCTTTGATTAATATATGTCCTCTGGAGTATTAATTTGTGTTTATGAAAGCATTTTGGATGAAATTGCTGTGCAGTGTTATGTTAAATGACCTTTTAAAATGCCTTGATAATGAAAACTTTTTAGGGTATTGACTCTGTTTTTTTTAATTCAATCTTTAATGCTGTGGGTCACTACTCTTGTGTACCATGTCAAACTTGGTTCATTAGACTCCCATTTTATTTTCCATTAGATGTCACCCATTATTATTATAACTTCTCACTACTAAGTATTAGCCAGGTCTAAAATATTATTGAACAACAGAATATTATTTGGAAGTTCTGGATTTACCCCTAGTTATTATTTTATATTCTTTATTGATTAACCTAGCTACTGAAGCATGAGTAGGCAATATGTCCCTCCAGACTTTGTGTTCCTCACTGCCATAGTCAGCATAACCTAGGGATGTAATTCTTTGTTTAATTTAATTCTTGAAGGAAACAATGAGTAATTTTAGCAATTTTCTTCCTGCTTTGAGAAAGTCTAAGAAAACTGTGCTATTTTTGATGACTATTTTCGGTTTGAGTTTTATTCTAAGAAAAATTCACTTTTTACACTGAAAATGACATTTTTCTGAACAGAGAAAGTAATATTTCTGTACATAAATACATCTATGCATAAAATACAGTTTTCTGCACAGAAAATACTGCAGTTGTGGATTTATTCTGCACAAAGTTGATATATGATGGTTTTGCACAGAAAATAACATTTTTTTGGTGCAGTTGTTGTTGTGTGCCTTCATTTCTGACTTATGGTGACGCTAAAGCAAACCTAGCATGAGGTTTTCTTGGCAAGATTTATTTAGAGGGGGTTTGCCCTTACCTTCATCCGACACTGAGAATGTGTGACTTGTCCAAGGTCACCCAATGGGTTTCTAAGGCTGAGCAAAGATTCAAAGCCTGGTCTCGAGAGTTGTAATCCAACCCTCAAATCACTACTCCATGCTGCCTCATTTTCTGTACAGAATACAATTGACCCTACTTATCCACAGATTCAACCATCCACAGTCTTAAAATATCCCCCCAACATGAAAAAAAAAGTTCCAAACAGCAAACCTTGATTTTGCCATTTTATATAAGGGACACCATTTTACTACACCATTGTCTATAATGAAACTTGAACATCCATGGATTTTTGCATTCATGCATGGCCTTGGAACCAAACCCCAGCAGATAATACCTGCTGTATAATATTTTTATGCTTCTTCCACACAAATAAAGTTTTCTGAATCAAAAAAGTGCAAATTATACTCAGAATAAGTTCCACACTGTAAAGATTCTCATTAATCCAGGGATTTCTCCACCAGGGTTTTTCAGCACTTCAGAAACACATTTGGCATAGCATAGCCACAGTAATTACAGTCAACCCTTGTTATACATGGATTTTTTATACACGGATTCAAACATCCACAGTTTGAAAATATTAAAAAAATATATAAATTTCAAATATCAAACCTTGATTTTCCATTTTTTTAATAAGGGACACACCATTTTGCTATGTCATTATAATTAATGGGACTTGAGCATCCACGGATTTTGTTATCCACGGGGGATCTTGGAACCAAACCACAGAGTATAACAAAGGTCCACTATACTATAAGAAAATTAAAAATAAGAGGAGGTTGCAAAAGCCAAGAAAGTCCATTAGCCAAAAAGAAATGGGGTACAACCACCGCCAATAAACCAGAGGGATGAAGCACCACACATAGAAGGATCTAAGAGTGTCATTTACATCTCCTACCAGCCAATCCCAACGTTTCTAAACCCTAGACACAAGAGAAAGATTCCTCTCTGACTCCTTACCATCCAAGCCTGATAGATCTTTTCTAGCAAATCTGTTTTCTCTCCTTCATTGTATGTCTTAAGAGAAACAGAGCCAGAGTTCCCCTATTGACCTCCCTTAGTTTGATTATTTGGGCAAATATTTAATTGGGACATTTAAACATCTATCTCTGTGGGCCAATTCAAGAGATAATTATCCCATTTCTATTTGTCTTGTGCCAACATATGGGTTGTGAACTGCATTATAACAATCTTCATTTAAACTTACCTCATTAGTAATCACAGGCAGTGCAGAGACATGATGATTTTGACCTTAGGTTTCATGATACCTTGAAATTACTTCTTTTGCCTTGAAAAGCAAAAAGCCAATTTCCCCTATACCCATAAGTGTCTGACAGGAAATACTTTCTGATCCCCACTGTTGCTTTGTCTCAAATTTTAACCTGTAGGCTGAGGAAAGACAGATCATTAGCAGTCACAAAGCTTGAAGAACTGTATTGCAGGGACCTATTCAGCCTCCTAGTTTAGAAAGATGACTGGAAAATGAACAGATGGACTGCTGAATGTATCCCCCCATCCTCCATTGCTTCTCTTTGCGTTTGGGTATAGAGAGGAATTCAGGAAAGAAGGCATAATGAAATCCAGCACTTCCACTGTAAGGGTGGATCTGCCTCTCTAATAACGAATCAAGTCTCTCATTGTGCCAATATGTTTAAAATGTCATTTTGTAATAAGGAGAGAAATAAAACCTTCTAAGAAACATGGACTTGCCACCACCAGTGACTGCCATATTTTGAGTTCTTGCTTCTGTAATGTTGCTTTTTTCTGGAATTGGCTGTAGTTCCAGGCCTCCCCAAGATTTTGTACGGCACTAATTTCTGACAACTGACTTCTATAAACTTTATTGGTGGAAAGTAATGAAACAGGTTGTTTACTGCAGAAAAGTATTCTAGGCCTTTCACTGGTGAGGTCCAGATTTCCTCAAAGCCAGGGGTAATTATGAAGCCTTAAAAACTAATTATGTCCATATTATCCTGGCTAGCAATCCAAGGGGCAGAACAGATGGACGGCTAAACGCTGCTGTATGCCCCGGTCTGTGGCATAGCTGCTGCATGCTGCGGCACTGACCTGCTCCCTAAAAGAAGCTGCTCTAAGCAGCTTCTTTGAAGGGGTGTCCCAGGCACACTTGTGCGCCATGATGATGCCCCTTCCGGCGAGCGCTGTTTGGGTGCTGCACCACATGTGCATCATTATGGCACACCCAATATGTATGGATGTGTGCCAAGATGGCGCTCGGATGCTGGCAGAAGGGCTTTGAGTATGTGCATGCTCAGCTCCATTTGAACCCTAGTTTGGGCTCAGGTCGGCATAAGTGCCAGCCTGTATTGGCCCTAAGTCTCCATGGTAGGCCATGGGCCCCTGGACTGGGATACCCCCATCTCAGGCTGAGGCTATTGGAGGACAGACTCCCAAGAATTATATAGTGCACATGCAAACAATGAAAATCAGTGTAACCCATCTCCTCCCTTCATAGCTATGAGAACAGTGCAAGCAGATTAGTAATAGTTCTTTACCAGCCTTCATATCTTTTCAAAAATTTACAAAACAGGCCCGGGTCTATGTTGGAAATGTGAAAAGGCACCAGGAACTTGGTTCCATGTTTGGTGGAAATGCCCCAAACTAAAGTTGTACTGGAAAAACATACACAGAGAAACTGAACGCATTTTTCAACTGAATTTTGAAATGAGACCAGAAATGTATTTATTGAATATGTTAGATAAAGCTCCTGCGCAAATTAAAATTAAACATGAGAGAACAATACTATATTTAATAACTGCCGCCAGAATTGTATTAGCTCAGTATTGGAAAAGCCAAATAATACCTGATTTGGATCTTTGGTGGGCAAAAATCCATGAATTTAGAGAGATGGACATTCTCACTGGCCGTTTATCTAATAAAGACGCTACACTAATAGAGGAAGAGTGGGACCAGATAATGAAAAATTGCAGGTTAGAGGCATAAGAATGCAGACACGATAACTTATAAGCAACTTATTTGTAATATAACATTTAAGGAATTGTATGATTTGGGGGAATATACTTCGAGGTAACAGGAAGTAAAAAGAGAAACTGATATTTAAAAAAAGAGAATATTGAAATGTATCGGTATAGTGTTTGGGAATTGTTTTTAAAGTGACTTTGGAAGTACTGATCTGTGAACTTCAATATATTTTCTGATACTATGTAGTAACTTGAAGCTTTTTTTATTGTTTTTGTATATAAAATGCTTTTATTAAAAAAAAATTTAAAAAAATCTTTTCCCAGCTTCAAACTACCAAACTAATGCAGAAAAATATGAAAGCTGTTAATATAAATTAGCATGTCCTATCTCACTGGACAGTTGTTAGCATTTGGCCATGATGCTAACAAGGACTCCAAAACCATCTTCCTGACAGGAGAGACCCAGATCAATATTAATATGTACTAAGATTGTACGTCTTTGCATCATCATTTTGTACACTTCCTCAGCCCCATTCTGCTCAGAATGACTACTGTTAGGGCAAGTGGGAAATTGCACAATGTGACAGCATCAAGCATATAATATACAGTTGACAATGTTACACATTAGGGATGAATTCTTTGCTTATTTTGTTTCCTCATGCAAGAATGAATTAATTCATTGATTATCTCTGCCCACCCTGCAAGAATACCCAGGTTTCTGCACATATTTATTTATTTATTTATTTGAACACTGGTTGGGGGAAATTAATTCATGGAAAATACATGAATTTGTGAAAAATTCATTAGTGGAAGTATTTGTGGTTTTTCTGGGCAAAAAAAAGGGCATATTTTGGGGCAGAAAACACATCTTTCTCCAAAAAGCAATATTTTCTACAGAGAAGAGATTCATGTGCCAAAATAGTGTTTTTTGCGCAAGAAACATTTTCTATTCATAGACTAGTGTCTTTATGATGTAAGCTCTAATTCCATCTGAGACAAATACTAGGCATTCACCCTCATTTTCCAACTACATCTTTCAAAATTACTGGAATGAAGAGATGAGAATTTCTAAGAATGTCAGCTGACAGCCACTTTTTAAATATATAACATGACACCTGTATTGCATGGTTAGATGCATTTGTGTCCTTTCCATGACATGTATTTTTAGGAGGTGGTATCCTGGGAACCCATGGTAGCAGCTGTAGAGGAACACTACTTGCTGGTATTAAATTACTAAACAGGTTCATAGAAAACTAGTTATTCCATTTACAGTCATGCAATACCATAAAGAAGTCAGAAGTCCATACATAAATTGAAAGCTGCTGCACACTGGTTTTTCAAAATATATTGCAGTTTAGTATGCATCATTAAACAGACATGACTAGGATTCTAGGAACCTCACTTTTTGGCTCTAAAATCAGTTAATTCCAATGGTGGCTGGTGGCCTCCATGCCACTTGAGTGCTAAATCAACTTTAGGTTTTGGTCTCAGCTTTAACTGAGTTACCGAAAGTGCTGGGCAGATCTTGTGAAAATGAATTAGCCCCTCAGACAGTACTGTACCTTCAAAGTTCAGTTTAAGTCACTCAGTAGATTCATTGCCCCATTAACGTGGAAACTACTGGCCACCACTGGCTATTTCCCTTTCTCCTCAAATGCCAGTATATACCTTTATTCTAAGTCCTCATGAAGAACTTACCATTGCTGTTGCTTGTTGTTAATTGCCTTGGAGCCGACCTCAACTCATGGTGATCTTGTGGATAACCTTTCCCAGGCCCCCTGGCCACCAGTGCTCTACTCAAGTTTTGAAGATTCATGCCTGTGATCTCCCTGACTGAGTTTAGCCAACTGGTGTGCAGTCTTCCTCTCTTTCTACTACCCCCAACCTTTCCCAGCATTGTTGTCTTTTCTAATAAGTCATGCCTTCTCATGATGTGGTGATCATCTTGGCTTCTATTCACCTCAATTTGATCATCTTGGCTTCTAGGGGTGTTTCAGGGCTGATCTGGTCCAGGACTCATTTGTTTGTCTTTTTGGCTGTCCACACTATACTCAGCACTCTTCTCCAGCACAACATTTCAAATGAGTTTTATTTTTATCCACTTTTTTCACTGTCCAGCTCTCACATCCATAGAAATGGATGGGGAATACCATGGCTTGGATGATACTAACTTTAGTGCTCAATTGTATATCTTTCCTCTTTAAGATCTTGTCTAGTTCTTTCATCACAGCACTTTCCATTCCTAGTCTTCTTAGTTCTTTTCAATGTTCAATCCAAAGTATGAGAAATCTTTAATTATTTTGATTTCCTCTTTGTCTAGGTGGAATTAATGTAGGTCTTCCATGGTCCTTGTTTTTGTTTTCTGTATATTAATTAGCAAGCCAACTTTTGCACTTTCTTCCTTGACCATCCTCAATAATTGTTCCAAGTCCATGATGTTTTATGCTAGTAATTTGGTGTCATCTGCATATCTTATACTGCTGATGTTCCTTCCTCCTATCTTCACTCCTCCTGAGTCCAAACCTGCTCTTCATATGATGCTTTTTGTGTACAAATTGAACAAGTAGGGTGATAAAATGCAGCCTTTCCTTGTCTCCATGCCAAGTGGAAACCATTCTGTTTGTCCATATTCTAACAGTGGCTTCATGTCTATTGTTATTCAGCCCTAAACAAGAAGTAATGCTATTGAAATGACAACAAAGTATGCCCATAGTGGAGAAACAATCAAACAGTTTAGAATCACTTGCTTTAAAAGCTAGGCTAAATGCAGATTGTCAAGACAGAGACATGTGTCCTTAAAGATCTAGATGATGGAAGAGCATATTGCAGTCATCTTTTTGCAAAACTGTCTCAGTACATGACTGACTGTAAGTCTGGTGCAGCAATTTTGAAGAAGTTATTACGGGATGTGTCAACGTATCTGTAGCAATCTGCAGACAAATGTACTCTAACCCTGACTGCATTTCTAATTTATTGATATTGTTTATTTATTAATAGGGCATATTTGTTGCCCTTTCTTCAGCGGCTGCTGTGTACAGAGAGCTGTCTCTGTTAAGAGCAGTGGCTTTCATTCCTCATTATTGAACACATTCAACAACTCTTTTTGAAAACAAATGCCATAGGCAATTCACCAGTTCACCTCACATGCTGGAGTTCTCAGAACAAGAATTCCAGGTTTAGTGGTGAGAATTTTCAACAAATTTATGCTCCAGGAATTGTTTTGTTTGGCTCCCCCCCCCCCCCTTGAAATGACAGAAGTGTTGCAGGATGAACTTGTGCATGTCTGTGGATGAGGTTCTGCTGCTGAAAATGGCATGCCCATGACATGTACTTCTCTTTGTTTCTTATATGTGTATGTTTCACATTATGTTACCACACCATTATTCATTCCCCTGCCATCTCTTAACAGTAATAGTCAGTGACATTGTGCAAAGGACCTGGAAACATATAACATGTTGATATCACATGATAAGGCATTGAATCCAGGTGGTGAAGGGAGACTGGGGAGAATGCATCAGGACATTTTCAATGGCAGTAGTATGACTGTTGCAGTATATAAGTCTATACCCTCACCTTCATATTGAATCAGGATACTGGTCCATGAAGCTCCTCATTACAGAGTATAGGCACAAGACCCAGTGGGTTACTTTGTTGATCAAACTGCTTCTGTTAGTGAAGCCAGGAATGGACAACCCCCCTGAAGCCCTCTGCATGCCCTGTAGACATGCTGCAGGAGGCTGGTAAACCCTTTAAAGTAGGCTTTCAGTCTGCACAGAGGGCTGAAGGGAAGAAAGGAAGGAAGTCATATTGTGAAAGTGGTTAGGTGCTAGTGCAATGTGGGTTTTAGACCAGGGAGTCTTAATTGGACATGACACCTAAAATACCAAGTGTTAATGCAAGAGTCATGTGTTGCTGTTCAAGACCCAAGACAGTTTCCAGTGTATTTTGGCATAGGTTTTATAAACACTCCATCTTTCATAAGACATTGTTGTCTTGGCCTACATAACAAAGATCACTACACACATTCATGAAGGCAAAGAAAATTGACAGCGTGTTAAAGAACTGCATATGGAAATAAATAATTTCTTAGATTCATTCCCTTAGGGAATGAGAGACACAGAACCTTTTCTTCTCTTCTTTCATCTCCTTGAATTTCATATTGTCAGTTATTTAATAATGAAAAGCCAGAGAAAATACACATTCCATGAACCTGTATATAGACTTCAACTCTCTGTTTTTTCATTCTCTTTTTGAGACTCTTCCTTGCCACACAAGAGCATACTGTATATCCTACATGGTTACACATAGCATAAGAAATCTGCATGCAGAACTCTGCCAGAGTTCTGTCACTAGAGAGAGGACTCAGCATATCACCCTACTAGTTGTCCCCCACCACCACCACTACCAAGACCATTTAATGGTTTTTGGAAAGTGAGGGCGAGATCAGAAAAATGTCTAGCTCTGTTCTCATATCAAGATGCAGACCAAGGACATCTTCCACCAAGATCCACCAGAAGCCTCAACATATGATGTCAGAACTGTGACTGGCTATTCTTCTGCACTCCACCAGCAATGGAATGGCTGTTGGGGGGTGACTATCACAGTGAGGGAGGCATGGCTTTGGATGGTGCAGAGAGAGGAAGAGAATACCAGTCTACCAGTGATGAAAAAATACACAGACAATTATAAGGTGGAATTACACGATCAGGATACTGGCCAAAGAGTTCTTCCTTAAGCAGATCTTGAGCTTTCTGTGTTCTTTGCTGTCCCACACCTAAATTCAAATTTAATTGTTTGCATGTGGACTCTTAAAATTACCTTAGGGAAATAACTAAATTACCTAGAAGACTGCTCCTTAGCGTCCGTGAATTTAACAACAATATATACTGCACAAAATAGGTAAGGACTCACTCAGTGTAGCTTCTCACATGATCATCTGGGCTTAATTCTCCATCCAAGATAGAGAAACATGGTGAGTGTCTCTAGTTCCATGATCTCCAGGGATCATGCTAGCAAAAAGACAACCTAGGAGATTTCCAAGCTTCATTTTCACTCCACCATTTCTTCCTGAAATGAGAGGAAGGAGAGATTAATGGTCTCCACCAATTGTCCTACACCCTACTCTCTCCATTTGCTTCAGACTCTAACTCTCATCATTCCAACCATTGGTTGTCCTGACAGTACTTGTACTCCAAAACATATGGAGGGACCTGGGTTGGGAAAGTCTACTGTACACCCTTATTTCTATATGTGTTAAGGAATTATTTGGCTTTTTGCCACTCAGTCCCCTGCACCACTTTAATTCACCTCAGTTGCATTTCAGCTCAGATAAAAGGCCCAATTCTGACAACATGTGCATGAGGCACAGAATAACAGCAGGCAACCATTTTAGTCCTCTTGTACAGTGGCGTCACTGAGGTTGATGTCACCTGTTGCAGAGGAGGGCATACTGCCTCTCTGAGCAGCTCTGCTGGACCCTAAAGTCATCACCTCCCCCAGAAAGGCTTTCAAAGTCTGGTACCAGCCACTGATATGGGGTCAGGGAGCTTGCGGCCTCCAGGGGACCTATTTAGGGTCCAGTGCAGCTGCTGGGCAGCTACCTTCCCACTGTGACAATTTCTCAAGGACAATCCTAATTATACCTCTGTCATCGTATCTTTCAACTGCTTTTAAAATGTCCCTGTTTCTTTCTGATCCTTCTACTTTTTCCATTGTCCTCAGCTTGCTCCAGTTGCTGCAAACTTAGTTCAAAGTGCAAAAGAAATTTGTGCTATGGATGGGGAGAGAGAAGATGAGGGGGAAGAATCTTGCTCTTCCTAGTAGGCTTAGGAAAAAAACAAACTGCATTCACAGAGTTCTCAAAACAGCCTCTGCGAGCTTGTATATTCGTCATTATTAATTGTTGCTATCTTGGCCACAATCTGATGTTGCTTGGCCACATATATCCCAGTTTTCTCCTATGACATGTCAGAGAGTTTGAGTCAGCTTATACTATGGTGGATTTCTGGGAGCTGTGGCCCAACAAGTAACTTTCCTAAACTCTGCATGAGTTGTTGCATATCTAGTTTGAAAACCCTGTGAATACTAATTCTTTTTACGGTATCCATGTGAGGTGTCACCTGCATTTTACCACCACAATCACTGGGTTGCTCTTTGAAGAAAGGTTAGGGGGAAGCTATGGTAGCAGTGGAGAGGATTGACACAGGAATCAGCTCATTTTAAATCACAGTATATTTGGGATGTGGGCTGGCCATTTCAAAATCCACCTACAAAAGTGTAGATTTTATTTTTAAAAGAGCAATAACTAGACCAAAATTGGTTCTTCTTGCCAATTCACTGTGAAACTACTTCCCAGATAGGTTTATTGAATAACATTTCCCATTACTTCCAGGTCTCGGGTCGCTTCTAAAGAAAAGTCACCACTTTGAAAGGAAATATGTAGCAGAACTGAAGAACCCTGTAAAAACTATTTATGAAAGTTAGATAAGGATGAAGTTATAAACTGATTTTCATTATTTCTTTATTCTTCTCAGCAGGCAGCAAAGATGAAACAGGCAAAAAATGATTGCATGAAATGTATTCCTTTATATCAATTCCTGAAGGTGATTAATTAAATAGTATCATTTTGAAATTATTAATAAAAGTTGTCTACATTAGGTCATAGGGAGAACACAATTAGCTCTCTCATGATAAAATAAATAAACTAATTAAAAGTGAAAATGTTTTACACAGCAGGGAACAGGTGGAAATTAAATTTGAGGGAGAAAGAGATCATGTGAACTGACAGGAAACATCTGCATTAATGAATTCCTTGGGCCATTTCTATGAAGTGTAACATTTGAAAGGAAGGGAATGAATTATTTATATTAACAGAATAACGCTACAGAAGTTGACTGAAGGAAACCCCCCTCCCCCAATATCCAAACCCTGCAAGGCTCGTGTCAGCTATGGAGATAGCCCTTTTCTATAGTTTATTTGTGGGTTTTTCGGGCTATGTGGCCATGTTCTAGAAGAGTTTATTCCTGATGTTTCGCCAGCATCTGTGGCGGGTTATAAACCGCCATAAAGTACGCGCTCCGCGTGTACTAGGGTTAGGAAGGGCCGTATTAGGGTTAGGAAGGTTCTTACCTTCCTGACGGCCCTTCATCCCAGTACGTGCGGAGAGCGGACTTTTTGGTGGCGCCTATCCACATGGGCGCCGCCATTTTGACGTCTTGGACGCTGTGCGTCCAGACGTGTCGTGGCGGAAGTGACGCCGCGAGGGCGCACTCCACCCCTCGCGGCGCCACTTCCGCATTCCGAAAAGGAGCACCATTTCGGCGCTCCTTTTTTGCTGCGCGGGGAAGCCTCGCGATCTGGCTGCTGGGGCTTCCCTACGCAGTGAATGGCGGCGGGGGGAAAACGGCCCCTTGAGGGCCGTTTGTAACCCGCTCGTGACTGGCATCTGATGAAGAATACCATATGATAGGTTTGGTTTAGGGTCATAAGTCAGAACCAAAGGCACATAACAACAACAACAACAACTATAGATATGGCAATACTCGTAAAAAAGCAAAATTGAAGACAAAGAGAAGGGAAAATACTATGAAATACTGAGTACTACAAATGGAGGTTTATTGCCCCAGGGAATGGAAAACAACTGCAATTTTAGGAGTAATAGGTGTTTTTTAAGCAATTCCAAATGGACTGATAAAACATGTGAATTAAATTGCCATAGATAGGATCAACATAGCACAATGACAACAAGTGACTCTAATCGGAATAGGCCACATTAGCCAATAATGCTTCATTGATTCCTAAATTCTTGGATGGAACTGAATCATTGCTACTCCAATAACCTGGTAGACTGTGAAACCAATGATGATGATGATGATGATGATGATAGTTGGGATCCTCTTGGCCATAACAAATTTATAACTAGGGCAGGTACACAGCTACACAGTGACTCCCAGCCCAATCCCCTTAAATCCTCATATACCAGGCAGCAGTCACTGTGATTGATTCCCTTGTCACTCAGCATTTGTCTGATGTTTCCACCCTTCACATGAATGATTTCCATTGCAACAGGCAGAAGTGGGGTCCCTGTTGCAATTCATCCACCTGCTGGAGATAACCTGTGGGAGGGGGTAGAAACATCAGCCAGCTGCTTCCTGAGTGACAGGGGAACATACACCCATTCATCGCAATGGCTGCTGCCTGGTAAATTGAGACTGGGGGACTTTCATGGTCCCTATGTAGTCCCTGAACTAGAGCATACATTGGAATCATGAATATGCAACTCTATCTCTGCCCGAGAGGATTCCAACTGATCATCATCATCATGATCATCATGACCACTAGTGGCTGGGAGAGGCTCCTTATTCATTTTAGGAAAAGGGCAAAATCCATGGACATAAAGCAATGCATGTGAAGAGCTCTCCCCAGAATTTATTGTTCTTTAGTTTGTTTATTTGTTTGCTGTTGTACAGTTTTGCTACCACCATCAGCAAAAAAGTATAATCTACCCAGAATGCTGAAAAACAGGTAGTACCCATATGATTGCGCCTCTGTGATCAAAACATAAAACCAACAAAAGAAATGGTTAAAAGGTATAGTAAAGTAATTGCTTTCCATGGAAACAGAAAATACGTTGATGAATGCAGTTCCATAAATCAACAGTCTGTTTCATCATGCAGAGATACCATTTAAAACTTATTGGTTTGTGATGAACTGTTGCACATTCAGAAGTGTCCATCTAAAATGTTCCATACAAGATTATGAAAACCTGATGCACTGATTTTACCTTTGGTATTCCTTCATGGCCTTGATTTATGGTTAATTGCTAAGAAATGCAATTTTCATTTGTAGATATTTCAGCTGAAGTGCTCCTCTTTCTATAATATGCATACCAAGATGAGCTAAACTTTTAGAAGTAGAGATTCTATAAGCTTTATGGGCCACTCAGAAAATCTATCTGTACATACTCATTTTAATTGTTTATTTTCCACTTAGTTCCAAAATAGGATTACGAACACTAGAAGCTTTCTGGGTACTCAAGTTAAACTATAAGCAGACAAATATCCAGCACATGTATCCTGGGCTCATTATAATATTATAAAATATGATTTAAAGCAATTAAAAACATCTGGATAATAATGAAAAAACCTAGTGTGCAGCATGTGGCAATCATTGGCTATAGCTTTCATTCCTCATTCTTTGAAAAACCAAACTAAAAAGTACAATCAGTTTATTAAAGTATTTCTGAGAACACAGTATAATCAGTAGCAGAACTTGAATAATTAATATTTAGAAACAAATTAATTATTATAATTCCATGGCCCACAAAATAGTTACTTCCATTGTTACAGATTTAAAGAGTAACTCCTTAGTTTTTCCCCATTCCTCAAAAATAACAGAGATAGTTATTGTCAGTCCTTTAAAGAAAACACACACACACACATATATCTGAATGTGATATAGCACACTCTCCTCCCATCCAGTTTTGGGCACCACATTTCAAGGATATTGCAAGCTGTAGCATGTCCACAGGAGGACTACCAAAATGAGTAAATGATCTGGAAATCAAGCTGTATGAGGAACAACTTTGGCAGTTGGGTATGTTTAGCCTGGAGAAGAGAAGACTTAGAGGTGACATAATAGCCATCTTTAAATATCTGAAAGAATCTTATATAGAAGATGGAATTGCAGGAACACACAATCACAGCACTCCCAACAGATGGCCATCTAGCCTCTGTTTAAAAAAATCTCCAAAGAAGAAGACTCCACCAATCTCTGAGGGAGTGTGTTCCACTATCAAACAGCTCTTACTGTCAGGAAATTCCTCCTAATGTTTAAGTGGAATCTTTTTTGCTGTAGCTTGCATCTATTGTTCCAGGTCCTATTCTCTGGAGCAGCAGAAAACAAGCTTGCTCCATCCTCATTATGACACCCCCAAATACGTAACCAGGACTATCATATCACCTCTTAACCATCTCTTCACCAGATGGTTGCCACACAGCACTCGGAATACAGCCCCCCCCAAGAACGTAGCATCCCACCAGATGATATCCTTCTGGGGTGTCACCAAGTGTGGTCTGAACCCATGCACCCCCTAGTGACACCACTGACTAATTAGTCTACTCCTAATTTCATACTATGGTTTATCAACAAAGGACTAACAGATTTAAGCAGAAAGGATGGCTTATAAAATATTTCTGTTTTATGAGGTAAATCCACACATGTCGACGACTATGACTCCTCCTCCTCCTCCCCCTCCTCCTCCTCCTCCTCCTCCTCCTCCTAAGTTGTGTTAATGGCAATATGTTTAGCCACCAGAAAACCTTCACCATCTTTTGCTACAGATGATAAAAACCCATGCTTAAGACTCTTGTCCTTGTATTTTCCTTTCTATTAGATAGAGACAGTCCATCATAACAGATGAGCAGGAAATCTGTAAAAGAGCAACAGGGTTAACTGTCACATATAAGAACAGTCACATATAAGAACACAGGGCAAAAATAAACAATTGGGAAAGCAACTTGCTTTTATCCCAGTCAGGTGGGTGAGAGCAATTTGCTCTTGCAAGCAAATGCCTCATCTGCTCATAACTCAGACTCATAAAGTTTATGAGTTATTGAAAGAGTGCGTAAAAGTCCATTTCAGTATCATTTACTTCTGCACTTGGCACAGCATAAAGAATCTTCATAATATCACAAGGAATTCACAGGTGTGGGATAAGTCTGCCTTGTCTGCTAAGGAATTGCAATGGATTCTGGGACCTATTTTAGAAAACACTTCAAGTTCACTGTGGCAGCTGTAAGTTCATTGCTGTCTTAAAACTTATGCAAAATTCGTCTGTAGTTGCAAGATTCAGGGAAAGATCAGTAGTGGACAGGTTTTTTCCCTTTACTGAACTTGAGGTCCCTGAGATGTTCCCAAGGATCCTCAGAACATGGTTTTGAAAACATGTCACAATGATAGGCTAACCAACATTCTAGATTTTTTTATTGGGGTCTTTTTGCACTATAGAATGATGGTGCTGTGATTGTACTTTAACTGTTACACAGCAGCACATGGAATCCTGGAGTCTGTAATTTGGTAAGTCACCTGAGTTCTCTAGTTGACAATTCTAAATACCCTTCCCTAAACTGTAACTCTCAGGATTTCACAGCATGTTGCTATGAAAGTTAAAGTGGAATCATGGTTCTATGCAGTGTGAAATGGCTTCTAGTCAGTGGGTCATGGCATCACGAAACACTTGAACTAGCTAATTCTGGATATCATCTATTCAAGCACATTTATGACTAGAGTGCAATTATTTTTCACTGGATTGCTTTAGAAAATTTTAAATATTTGCAAAAGAAAATAAATATGGACAAACTGTAGATGTACAACTCTGTATATGGACAATCTCAGGAGATTACTAATAATATTACTACAGAATGATGTGTGATGCAAAATAGCTTATGCACACTGCAGACCTGAGTTGGAAAATTCTGCTGTCTGGATAGGGTTAGGATTGCACGCTGATCCCCAGGAGAACCATCCCAGCAAATAATAGATGTGTCTCCTTTAAATTATTTAAGAATTCTAGTTGCTCTGATTGTCTTGGGCTAAGATGACAAGAATTATGTAAAAAGAGGTTTGAATCAAATTTATTTTCTTAGGTAAATGAGCCAAGTTGCTAGTGTTCACGGGAAATGAACATGATAAATAACTTTTCCCTCATGACAGCCAGAAGAAGCAGTTAGTTTCAGCTAACAAAGATGCAAGAGAAGCCCAGAATGCAGAATCTCATATAATGATGACAAAACTCCAAGGAGTTCAGGGCTTAGAAAAGAAATCAGTGGAATGCCCAGTCTGTGGTACAAAACATGTGGTAACAGATGCAAAATGCCAGCGAAGGAAAAACATGCAGCAGTGCATGGAAGATTTCAACAGATGTTAATGGAAGCAAAGCTCACGGTTAGTATGGAGTGGAATAGCAGAAAAGTACTGCACACCAGGTAAAGGAGATAAGAGCTACCATCCATCAACAAAACATAGCAAATGAGATACTGCCCTTGAACCAGTTATATATAACTTTCCTTGGCCACGCTTATAATGCAGATGGAGTCTATTTGTTAATTTATTTGGTCCAGTTTAAAAAAAGCTGTAGAACAATTTTCGCAAAACCTCACCAAAGTTTTTTTAAAAAAACATAGCAGGATAAATTAAGGCAAAAATCAACAATAATATTTCATATTTGCACAATATTTTAGAGTGTGTTAAGAAATATACAATACATTATCTCTGTGACCGTTGCAACAATCCAATAAGATAAAACAGGACTGCAATTTTCATAACACTGGACATTACTGAACCAGGGTGTTCTAGCACTGTATTCATACAATTTCTTCAACATGATTTCAATGGTAGCATTAATGGTATGAAAACACTTATTTCTGTATTTCCTGTAAATAGCATAATAGCCCTTGCTTTATGATTAATGTTTCTGGTCTCTGTTTGTCACACAATGTACATTACCCCAGCCTTCACCCCTCCTTTTTTCCTGCCTCACACATGTATTATTATTGTTATTGTTATTATTCTAAAATCTCGCAATGACAAGATCAGACTGGTAATTGCAAGATTATTTGAGCAACTCATTTCCAGTCATTCTGGATTCTTGTCTGCAGACACCCCTTTACTGGCTGGATCGGTGCCACAGCAATCACATACTGCAGCACCGATCCGGCCCTCATAGAGCACAAAAAGGAGCTGGAAAAACTGGGTCCTTTTTGTGCCCTTGAAGGGGTGCCATAGCTGCCACACAGCGTGATGACGTCCCTTTGGTGCTGCACCAGTTGGGCACTGTGCAAGAGGTGCATCATTGTGGCATGCACCGTGTAAACCGGCATGGACCACAGTAACACCATGCTAGCATGGGTAGGGCTTGGAGCTTGCAGATGCTTAGCCCTCACCCCACCCACAGGCTGGCACTTATCGCTGGTCTGTACAGGGCCTATATCATTACATATGTAAAAGCCAGCCTGTTGCACCTACAGTAACAGACAGGCTCAGATACTGTTCAGTGCTAGGAAAGCATAAAGCCCCACTTATGACAGTGTATTCAAATATTCTACAAAACAGTAGCAACATTTTGCTGGCTGTTCGGTGGCTGTAAGGCCATGGCAAAATTCTGTAGGCAATATAGGTAAGGAATTGAAAGCATGTAGCCAGACAGCAAACAAAGAGGAGACAAGCTCCATGTGCTCTAGGATGGTCAACTGTTTCTTCAGTATTTAAAAAGCTCATGGCAAAATTCTGGAGGCAGCAGCAGTGGAGCTGATCATCTAGTAGCCAGTAGAGAAGTCACACCTGTCAATAGTCTTTTAAGCTGGCCTGATGTGTTGTAGCTGAATGGTAAACCACTTCTATAAGGAAGGATTTCATATCACTATAGGCAAGTATGTAAAGAATACAAGAGTACCATATCCAGAATTCCCAATAGGATCATAGTCATTGAGTGCAGTGCTAACTTCATATATCTGGAAGTAAGATTATCTGCACTAAATGGGACTTACATCTGAGTAGACATATCTAGGACTGCTCCATGAGTCTGTCTGGTTTGGGTCTTCTAGGGGAAAAAAACCAAAACAAATAAAGCTGTATGCTATGCATTAAACATAATATTTAGCGTTACTCCAAGTGTATATCCTGCCTAAAGTAATGATCAGTCCAGCCCTGTTGTGTAGCTATAAGGGAAAGAAAAACACCACACATGTTATTTTCAAACAAATGGTGTCAGAATTGAAATTGGGTGATGAGCCTCTGTGTGATCCTTGGACCCATTCATTGCTGATGCCGTTTCTGAAGATTCTGTTTCAGAAAATGCCTTTTAAATCTGTCTAATCCTCTCAACCAGAACTTCCATCACTTTTAAAAGAATCACATATGGAACAAAGAACTGGGATTGACTGTGAGGTAGGGTTTCCTCCCCCAAATCCCCTTCACAACCACCACCTACAATATTAATGCAAAATGAACACTGAAGAAAAAAAACACACACAACAAAAATCCCCATACACTAGAGGTATATTAACCAGTCTCATTTGCATCAACGAATAGCTCTCTAATTCCATCATATACTTTTTCATAACCCTCTGCCTTCATTCCTCTTCTTTCTCTTTTCTCCTTGGTAACGCAAATTCACTCTCAAAACAGAGCTAAGACTCTAAAAAGATTTAGGTCACGATTAAATAGACCACGCATAGTGCCTATCAGCAGATGAGGGTTTATGAAAAGAAAGGGCTTGAATTTCTCAGCAAATGGGGATGAATTGCTGATTCTATTGACTCAGTGTACTTGTCAGAGAGAAATGGGCAAGAGGAATCACACGGCTGAGCAACTTTGCCACCAAAGAATTTGAACAAAATGTACCAGGCCCTGTGACTCTTAATTTATGTTGGGACAGTTCCTGGAAAATGCTTTCTTTGATCAGATATTAAAACTTGGCTAGTAAGATGGCAACCAAATTTGGAAAGGATTAGATATTTGGAAATGTTTGAAAGCTGCAATTACTCTTCTTATTTAATTTATCATTTTTTAAGAAAGGGCAAAAGGTTGTCTTTCACTATGCACTGGGGAAGCCTTGTCTGACTGCTATGCCTTGAAATTGTAATCTACTCCGTAAACCAAGGATGGGGAGTTCATATGGTCTTTTAGATGGTGTTGGAATATAGCCACCAACATTTCTGGAACTCTAGCTCTCAGTGTTGCTCAACATTAGCCATACTGACAAATGCTGCTGGGAACTGCAGTTCAGCAACATTGGAGGGCTGCATGATTTCCACCTTTCCTCCAAATAAATGACAAGTGAAAGGTACCCCATTGTCAGCATAACTCTCTCCCTTCCTTCTCAGTTTGCACAGCCCAACTATATCTTTGTCTAATTACTTTCTTCATCATTTAGATTTCCTTTCCCTTGCACCATAGGTAAGCCACCTGTCCCTGTAACAAATGAGGTGGGGAGAATGAATGGCACCTGTGAGATCAGATCATAACTTGGAGATGTGATGTTTTTTGGACTCCAAACTCCCAGAATTCCCTAAGCTATATGAAGGGTTATTTTCCAAGCTCTAGAACACACTACATAGCAACCTTGTTCATCTCCCATAGTGTTGTGATTGTTTTTAATTACTGTATATAAGTCTAGAAATTTTATTTAAAAAACTGACCCCCAAAATCTGTGTCAATTTATCCATTGGTCAATCCAAGTACTGTAATTTAACACTTATAATAAAGGAGCTGTCCTCCTCTCTGTGAGTAGAGTGATGAAAGGCAAGAGATTAAAAGGCTGTGCAGACAGCTCCTAAGGGGTGGTCTGCAGCCGCCTTCAGCTGCGCCAAATTGAGGCCATGGCATCTGCACACCACAGCCCCGATCTGGCCTTTCCAGAGTGCAAAAAGGAGCCGCAAAAAGTGGCTTATTTTTGCACCCTGGAAAGGTGCAATAGCTGTGGCGCTTCAGCTTTAAGGTGCTCCTTTGGCACTAAAGGAGCGGCATGATGCCATGTGTCATGTGGAGTGGCGCATGGCATCATACGACCATAGGGTGGAATCGGGACATGTGTCGTATGGATGCCATGCCCCAACTCTGGCCCCAGGCCGGTCTGCACAGTGCCTTTATCATCCTGGGAGCACCTGGAAGAAGCACTGGTCCCCTCTACTCTGTGGTACTGTTTCTGAATCATTTAAATGCCTGTGTGGGAAAATGATACTGGTGGCAGCTCTTTGGCACTTCCTTCCAAAGGAGTGCCAAGAGGTATCAGGCTTGGAAGATTCGCTTAAGAAATTCATGTATGTTTGTCAGCTTTTCTGGGTTAAAATCAGGCAATGTTAACACATTAAAGTTAAATGCTAACACAGACACCATTTTCTTTGTTTTGCCTTTTCATTCTTTTTGACATGTATGCATTTTCTTAGCCCTGCTTGTGCCTGGTTGCCTCCCACACACATTGCACAGCCACAGTTAACTGTAGTTCTCTCCTCATCCATCCAGCTTTTAGGGTGAGCACAAACAGTTACGCCTAATATAATCTGTAAGTTCTTTGGCATCATTTTCTTTTGTTTCATCCTGTCTTACATGTCCCTATGTTTTACACCTGTCTTATCCATGGATCATATCAAAATCTATAATTGTGGCCCCAAAACCTGCCCTTGACTTATATATGAGGTTAACTTATAGTCTAGTACAGTGATGGTGAGCCTTTTACAGACCGAGTGCCCAAACTGCAACCCAGACTCCACTTATTTATTGCAAAGTGCCACGTCCCTCTGGCTTTCTAGTAAGAAACTCTGGCAAACTTTGTGCTAGAGCGACAGCATGTGTGCCCACAGAGAGGGCCCTGAGTGCCACCTTTGGGACGTGTTACATAGGTTCGCCATCACTGGTCTAGTATATGTGGGATTTTTTGAGAGGGGAGTTGGTAATTAAAAGGGCAAGTAAATTTTGCAAGCAATAGTGGAAGCATTTCATGTAAAGATTAGCTTCATGCAAACTATAATGTTTGCTGGTTGCTTGGGTTCTAGTCAAACATTTGACTTAGCTGACATGTGAAGAAGAAACTTTTTTTCATTTACTGGGGGTAGTGTTAACCACACACCTGGCAGAATAAAAGGCAGGGCATTTGGGGTCCATTTCTCAAGAAGCTGATGAGCCAGTGAATATGCCATTTTTCTAGACCTAAAGCCAGCCATCACTGAGAGCAACAGAACGATGACAGTGAGGATAGCATCAGTATTGACTGTCTGGAAAGAAGGAATGAGCTCAGAAATGTTTCTGTGAAATAAGATGTGTCAGCTGTAGGCCTAAGGGACGACAGTGCTGTTATCAGGAGTGACAAATTGCAGAATATAGATAGGATTTTGGAAGCAAAAAGAAGATTAATTCTTTGTGGGGCCAAGTTTGAATTGATAGGAAAGCTTTCCATACCAACACATGCGCAAGAGATGTCTGAGATTAACAGACATCATACTAGATGTTGATTAACATTTAATTAGGTCTTTAAGTCATTCTTCCATTGAAGCTATTCCATCAGCCACATTTGACTGTTTTGGTTTCCTGAGCAGCAGGCCCTTACATTGTTTCGCTTCCTGCTGAGTGCTCATCAGCTTGAATAAAGAAAGAAGATGGCGTTATATTCCAAGAACTTTAACACAGGTGTTCATAAGAAAAGTGAATATCCATACTGTTTCATTGGCTGCTAACAAGCCATTCCCCCTTACAACGGACAATGTAGCCTAATGCTGGTCAAGTGAAATCTCCTAATTAAGCCTTGTATTGAACCCTCCTGAGAAACTGGATAGAGCTTATTAAAGTTTCCCATGACCTTTCTTGAAAAAAAAATCCTTCAGTTTCACCTAAGTGAAGAGGTCCAAACTTTGTCTCAAAATTTCTCTTTTGAGGAAATCATTGAAAGGACTGGAGCATGGCTTTGGTGTGGCTTCGGGACTCTTAGGACGCATGCATCATTGAAACACCATACCTCCACTGTGACTCGAAGCAGCTTTATTTTGGCTGTCTGTAACAGGCCATTGATTTCAGTCCTATGTATGTCTGAAAAGAAAGCTCGTAGACTTCCATAAGGGTTGCTTTCAGGCAAATGGTATTACAGCTTAAATATTTCAGAAGCTAGTTTTAATTTACAGAGATGGCCAAAGACCAGATAAACCAACACTCATTGGACTTATATTGGCCATTCAGTAAAATAAACTAAAACCATAATCTGCAAAAGAGAGGTGCCTTTAATGGCTGCCTAAAATGCTCAAAATACACCGGTTCTAGGATCCATCTGTTTCTCTTTTTGGCCATCCATGGTATCTACAGAGCTCTTCTCCAACACCACATCTTGAATGAGTTTATTTTCTTTCTGTCGGCTTTCTTCACTGCCTACCTGTCATATCCATACATGGTGATAGGGAACATAATGGATTGGACGATTCTAACTTTAGGGCTCAGTTGTATATCTTTGCACTTTAGGATCTTGTCTAGTTCTTTCATGGCTACCCTTTTCATTCCTAGCCTTCTTCTTATTTCTTGACTGCAGTCTCCATCCTGTTCCATGTTTTATTCAAGGTAATACTGGAATTCTACCTCAAACAAAGCTATTTTTTCCCATTTGGACTAGAATTGGCACGTTTTACCTATACAGCAACTATCTTGAGAAATTCCATGTTCTCTGCCTAGGAAAGTGGACTGTGGTTTATTTTATTGCTGCTAATGGAGTTTAAATTTTACTGTTTTGCCAACCATAATTACTTATGTTTGGGGGTAACTAGCATGTAACAAAGATACATTTTAAGGCACTATAACAAGAAAGAGCAAAATTATTTTAATGCTCTAATGAATAACTGGTTTTTGTTATCTTAAAAAATTACTGTTTAGGAAACTTTTAGGGACAGTTTGACAATAAAGTTTGAGTTTTATGCCATTCTCTTATCAATTCTAAAGTTCTCCCTTTTCATAAACATAATGAGAAATAATGAAATAGTAATCAGCAGTTTAACGGTAAGAATAGTGAGATAACTTTTCCCATCATCATCATGATCAAGAACAGGAATGGCATATTTTAAAAACACTATAATGCTATGGTCTATATTTCAGAGAAAGGAACTGGCAATACCACCTCTGAGTATTCCTTGCCTCAGAGAAACCTATGAAATTCATGGTGCCACCATAGGTTGACAAGTAACTTGAAAGACCACACACACACAGCAGATAAAGGAATGAATTCCTTTTGAAAAGTAACTTCCCACAGTCTGATCACCTCATCCATGAATTAGTCCTTAAATTCTAATTCTAGATTAGGTAAAATAGAAGGTGCCTAATAGCCCAAGGATGCCTTGCTTGAGGTAAATCCAGTTCAGTGAGCAGTCTGAATGTCTAATCGACATCTGTTCTCCAAAAACCCTCCAGCAAATTGGAACCATTTGCTCCCTTCTTCCATCCGACCACTAAGGCCTTTGTGCTGTTTTCCGTCCACTGCCAGGGAAAAATGAAATGCCTGCTTCTTATCAAAGCGAAGGGCCTGAGAGTGTCCCAGGCAACATTGTTACACTAACCTGCAGTGACACAGCCTCTGTGTCCAGGGGGTGAAATGACTCAAAAAATGTTCAGTAAACCTGTTGTGAATATCTGTGGAAGAAAAAGCCTTTGATTTATCAGTTGTGACAGCAGTCACTTTTTAGCTACAGGTACTATAGCAGCCATTAAAAGGCAAAGGCACAAGACAATTGGTTGTAAACTGCCAGAGCTACAGGCAATTAGGAGAAGTGCTCAGCACCCTTCAAAATTCTTCAGTAGTTATCTACTCTAGCGCAACAGGCGTGACATGGGATTAACTCAAAATGCGTGCATGCCACACACACACAAAAGTAGCATTTTCTAAAGCTTATTCTCTCCCTTTTATCAGAACAGGGCAGAATGAATCATTTGGAAGTATGGAAAAGAAATGTGGTTTTTAGACTAAAACAAGTTCCAGAAATGCAGGTGGAAAGTAGCAGTTGGGGAACTTTACATATATCTCTAAGAGAGAAACACTTTCTGGGATAGTCTTGTTTTACTGTAAAAGAAAATGAAAAGGACATACAAAGATGAGCATGCTTATGGGCAGTGGCCAACCAGATGCCCACAGGGTGCCCAATAGCTTACAGCACCCATTCCCTTCCAGCCATTTTCCGTGACAATGGCTATTCAGAGGTATGTGGCGGTGTGCATGTGCAATTCAAGTCGCCTGTCAATTTCTGGCAACTTCAAAAATCTACTCTGCTTCCAGTACCAAAGATATGTGACACCTACTGCCTCCTCTATGGGAAGAAAAACATTATAACTTTCTGTCTCCATGGTGTTTAAAAATCCTAGACATGCATTCTTTTATGTTGAGTTATTTTATTCATTAATAACAAGTTACTGAGAAAGCTAAGAATTACTTTTCACATCTCTCATAAACACTGTGCCAGGTGTCCTGTGGATGTGAGAACTATCAGGAGCAGCCCTCTCAAGTGCTCAGTGTTCCTCAGTACTGGGCCTATGTCTTGAATAAGTACTTTCAGGATTGCCCCTCTGAAATGTAAGTGATGCTAGAACCTTGGTAGTTAAGGAGGTGAATTTCCTAGCTCCAGATTGCTCTTGCCTCCCTTTTGGTTATTCCTGTTCCTTATGAGGAGGGGCTGTGTCCAAGGTCCTGAATGAGCTGAAGTTTAGACTGTGGGTTTCTGGAAGGTGGCTGTGGTGGACCGTACACCTCCAGGAGCTCTTGTACTGTGAGCTGCTTGGACATCTCTCCCAACCTATGGAGGAAAAGTTAGCTTGGGTAACTTTGCCTTGTGTCCAAAACTGCTGCATTTATAAATAACTTTGCTGAACACCAAGGCCATCAAAAGGATACTCACTTTAAAACATCAATAGAATAAAATCACAACAAAATAAAACAGAAGTAAGGGGGGAGCATCTTTAAAACAAGTCAATACAAAATTAATGCCCATGAAAGAACTAACAAAACAGTATCGTTTATTCATCTAAGTAGGAATGGAAGCAATCTGACCTCCTTTTAAAGTAAGCATCATTGTAGGTGTAAGGCTAGAGATAAGACTTTGTCTTGTACATCCAACAACCCCATGTTCCTTGGTAGCAGGATACATAACAAAGCCTTTGATAATAGAATTATAGAGATAGAAGGGGCCCCATGGGCTGACTTCCCCCCATGCAAGAAATCCAACTAAAGTAACCCTAGCAGATAGCTATCCAGTCTCTTTTTGAAGACCTCAAAGAAAGAGATCCTACCACACCTCTAGGCAATTGGTTCCATTGTAGAACTTCTCTATTGTGAAGATTTCTTTCTAATGTTAAATCAAAATCTACTTTCCTGTAACTTACCATATATACTTGACTATAAAAAAATGCCCCAAAATTTATCCTAACGTCCTGGGTCAATTTATATATGGATCAATACAGTAATTCTGCTTAGAAAGGTCCTGATAGAAGCCCCACTCCATGTCTGGCAGTGATCTTTGAAAGAACTGCCAAGGCAGAGTGTGTGTGTCTCTGTGTTCCTTCTCAATTAGATATTAAAAGCTTCCCTCCCCAGTCTCCTCCTCCTCCGGATCTCTCTTACCACAGAACACCCCATTTTCCCTTCACTACCTTCGCTTCAATCAGATGTTACAATCTTTAACAGAAGTGGTGTTTCATAATCAGGAAAAGTCGAGAGAGAGAGAAGGGAGAGAAGTAGTGTTTTCCTTTTGCTTAGTTTATTACATTCTTTGTTCCATGCCCCTATGTTTTTCCCTTGACTTATCCACAGGTCATGCAAAAATCCTTGATTTTCGCCCTTAAAGCCTTTCCTCGACTTATACATGAGGCCAACTTATACTTGAGTATATAGGTAAAACCATTAGATGAGATCCTATAAAGATTTCACATTACGGGCAAATATATAGAAGGAGGAGCAGTTGTTCATTGATCCTGGTGCCCAGCAGTCTAGGGCTTTTTAAATCAAAACCGGGGATCCAAAAAGAGCTTCAAGCCATTGCATTTGGTTCAAGACCAGTTATATGTATGTATGTATGTATGTATGTATGTATGTATGTATTTCATTTATATGTCACCTTTCTCCCTGAAGGGACCCAAGACAGCTCACAGATTTAAAAAACATTACAATAAAAATGTAAAAGAGATAAAATCATCTAAACAGTATAAAGTTACATTAAAAATATAACAGAAGTTAAAAGCGATACATATGCTCAGTATAAAAATGCTTGTGGCATGCTTATGTACTCTTGCTTAAATAAAAATATCTTGGTCTCAGCATGGGTGTTGAAGTCTCCCAGCACAACAAGTTGACAGACAGCAAGCAAGCAGACAGTAAGATGGTAAGCTCTATCCTGGGATGGAGGGGGTGGCCTGTTTTTTGCACCCACATGCTGGCTCCCCTCAGTCCTAGGAGGCACCCAGCTTTTACCCCCTTGCAAGGGGAAGATAGTCCTCCCTGGCTATTTAGCCAGTAATTACCTGGGTGCCTAGAGCTTGGTTCTGAAGGGAGGAGTTATACCTTTTTCTACTTACAATGAGTTCTTAGTTTGTTAAATCAATGGCATGTGTGTCTTATCCCGTTGTTCTGGTGGTGAGTGGAATCTATAAATGTTAGTGCATTCTACTGATTTACTTGAGACAGTTGTTAGACTGGCAGGCCTGTGACTTCCTGGTTCCTTTCTGGATTTCTTTGGGGACAGGGAGACAATGAATGCTGCTTCCCATAGTTCTGGCAAGGTGGCAGTTTTTTATTTTATTTTTTATTTTTGTGATAAGCGACTCATTGGAGTAAAAGGACCAGCAATGTCATATCTGTCTTTTATCACTCTCAGATGATGAATCACTGAAATCCCCAAGGTCATTTGTAGCATTACTGGAGACTCCTCTTTTTATCTGGAGACCCACCGAAGTATTTAACCTCCTTCCCTTTAAAAGGCTTTGACCAAGAATCAATATTTTGAGCATGAGAGATCAACGGTATGTAAAACCTGCAATTTATTCTCTTTCTAATGCAGCAGGTCTAGAGCCATGATGAAAAGTTTAGAAGCACTTCTCTTTTCCTCCTACTTTTTATAAAGACTGTAACTCGCTGGGTGAGCTAGCTAGGGAAGTTAACTTCCTGTCTTTATTACTTTGAGTGTGGCAGATTTCACCTGGTGGGTAAAAGACTATTCATAGCAAATCTTCCACTGTTTAATGAGCATCTGCAATTCAGTGCAGGTCACTGTTTTTGATGAAACATTTACAACGCCTCTTTTTGCAATTAGTACCATTAGGCCTTTTCAAATGGCTGCCCCATCCAAAGCAAAACAGACTCTTCAGCTGACTTCATAGGTGGCTGTAAAGCCCATTGCTTGTAATGAATTTCCAGCTGTTCTGTCATTATTTATTAAACTCACAGCTTTTGTGAAGAAAGTGCCTTGCAGAAGTCATAGGATTTCCATGCCTAATTAGACCAGGATTCCATGAGCACTGCATTATTCTGTCTGTCTTATACTGAGCACAGTAGATCATTCTGGGAAATGTGCAATGTGTTTCCTGAGCCAGGCCCGTTAAATGGTAGGTCCAAGACCATTATTATTATTATTATTATTATTATTATTATTATTATTATTATTATTATTATTATTATTATTATTATCCTGCCCCTCTGCACAATGCTTACAGCATTAAAATGTACATTTCATTTCTCCCACTCCTACCCCTTAAAATACAATTAAACAATTAACAAATTAACAACATACTTAAAATG
>NC_056526.1:118837578-118849803 GCF_019175285.1 Sceloporus undulatus
ATAAATAACAGCACAAACAGTGGATTGCAGCAGAAATCAGGGTCAATAAATTGGACGTTCCTTTGGTGAACACTTTCCATATTCTGATTATTTATTTATTTATTTCCAAGATTTATATCCCGCCTTTTTCCCACAGTGGGATTCAAGGCGGGTTACAATATATTAAAAAATACAAAGTTAAAACATTGAATACAAAAGTTAATAATAAACACTACTAACAACTAAAACATAGATAAAAACAGCCTAATTCAAAACAACAATAATCTTAAAACATTAAGCATTAAAACAGCACTTAAATAAAATCTACTCATCAAACACCTACCTAAATAAAAATGTCTTCAGCTGCCAGCAGAAGGAGAGCAAGAAGAGTTCCACAATCTGGGAATAGCTACGGAGAAGGCTCTCTCCCATTAGACTTGACTTGTCTGTTGGAGCAATAACAAAATTTTCTCTATTACGAGCCTAAAACCAAAGTTAAACCATCTTGCACTATGCAGATTAGAGCTGCTGGGGTTTCTAGCCTAACAGTATTGAGACGGTTAGATGATTTCTACCCCTAATTCCACATGATTCCTCCTAGCCTAATTCCAATTGTTAGTCCCAAAAAGAGTAGACCTGTTCAACAGACAGGAATTTGGCAAGTCAGCATACCTATAAATTCCATTAATTCAATGGTATACTATTGTTGGAATTAACAATTGGATTTAGGTCATGGCCTCCTGACCTTGAGGTGCCTTTAGACTGAGCTTCAGGATAAAGCTGGGAGAGAATCAAATACGGTAAATAAACTTTGACAGTGACTCCACAATTTGTGTGACAGGAACATTCTGGAGTGAGACAGGGCCATTTTGATAAATCACAAAGTCCAGAGCCTTCTGATATTTACTTTACAACTAGGGTTTTCACTTCGGGATTGTCCTGGATCATGAGGCTTCCAGGCCAAAACCTGAGACCTAGGGACAGCCCCTAGTGATGTTGTTGAGTGTTGTACATTACGTGCCAGCTATAGTAGCTCACAGTTTGTCATTCAAACAGAGAGAATGAGAGAGAGAATATATTTTCCTGTCTGGAAGTGAAGACAGAAATCTTAGGAAAAGGATCATTCCCAGATCAAGGTGAAATTAGGAGGATAATTCTTTCTCACTTATTTGAGGAGACAGGTAAGGAATATTTAATGCCGCCTACTTGCTTCAAGCCAGAAGATAGAGGCAGAGTAGTGCTGAAGGTGAGCCCTGGGATAATAACAACTTGGAGGGAAGGAGGAGGTAAATGCAGAGACCACTTGGACAGTCTTTGTGAATTGCAGCGCCAAATCAACTAAACCTTGCAGACTGTAGCAAGCTGCTGCTCTACTAGCTGATCTGGAAATTCGTGCTCAGCCTTTTCCTCTTGCCCAGAGCTGAGCCCACCAAAACTGGAGAATTTTCAGTCTCATCTCCTGCCTGGAGATGAACCACATAAACTGGAGGCTCAGGGCCAAGCATCCTTACCTACGACAGCCCTGGGTTAGGCTATGCAGGCACTTAGTTGTTACTAGTAAGGTCTATGCAAGGTTAAAATCACATTTTCTTTGCTTGCTGTAGTCACCAATAGTACTGGTTCTTGCTGTAAGCTTAAAAAGTTTTTTAGGCGGGGGGGGGGCAGCTTATACTGAGCTGCCTGCTTTCTCTTTGTTATTGTTGTGTGCTTTCAAGTTGTTTCCAATTTATGGCAACCTAAGGCGAACCTATCATGGAATTTTAATGGCAAGATTTGTTCAGAGAAGGTTTGCCATTGCCTTCCCCTGAGGCTGAGAGCAAGTGACTTGCTCAAGGTCACCCAGTAGATTTCATGTCCACGCAGGGAATTGAACCCTGGTCTCTGGAGTCATGCAAAATTAACTGATTTTTTTGTTGTTGCTTCATTTCTATGTAATGTTTTTCAAAACTTTATCTGAGTTTCTAAATTGCCCAATAGCCCTATAGGGCTTTAAACTAATGCAGACAAAACACAGTGTCGGTTGAAATGCCTTAAGGTGTGGGCTACGTTTGCACTGTGCTTCCTTTTTTGCTCATAAAAAAAAGTGAGCAATCAAATCTTGATGCATGTTAGATAAGAGCTGAAGGGGGTGGGCTGGAAATGAAATCTGTAAAGAATGGCTTTGATCAAAGAAATCCTCTTGAAGCTGAGATACAGTTTATTCACAGGTTAATCATCAGTCATTTAGATTGGCTGCATTAAAGCTGTCAAAAATGTTTTCCAATTCAGAAGCTGGGACTTCAGAGAAACAGCACTTATTTTTGTAATTATAATTGGTGCCCTAGTTTCAGTCTGATTTCTGCTTCCTTTATCTGTTTTATACTGGCTTAGGAAGGAAGAGTAGCAGGATGTTGAGAACATCTCAGCTGCCTATTTAGCAGTACTTAGCACACCATCCGCATACCTACAACTCTGGCAATATCAAATTGTTCTTTATGCAGATATCCTGTGAGCACTTCAATTTTAGGGCATGCGGAAATGCTGTGTGTGTGTGGGGGGGGGGGGGAACCCGAGGATGCATAAACTTTCAGTCTCCAATTTTGGTGTACTTCTCTAAACTCCACTTGCATTCCTGGTTGTACAACTTTGGTTTTGCTTCTTGCATGGAAATGTAAATACATTTTCTGTATTGCATGCATTTGTTCTCACACTTTTTCTGATGTACAGTCAGCCCTCGGCATCTGTGGGGGTTCTGTTCCTGGACCACCACTACCAACCTCCCCCCCCCCCCCCCCCCCCCCCCCCCCCCCCCCCATGGATACTAAAATCCACAGTTGTTCAGTTGTCCCTAATGGCAGTGCAGTACTCCCTCCCTTCCTTGGAGCAGAGGCTGGAGCTCTGTCAGCTGGAAGGAGCTGGGTCCGGGGCTTGGGTCTCAGAGCCTGGAGGTTCCAGCTTGGGCTCTGAGACCCAAGCCCTGGCCCTGGCTCCAGTTCCCTCCATTCAACAGGGCTTCATCTCCAAACCACCCATGAAGCCAACCAAGCGCAGGGCAGAAGCCTTGGAGGGGGAGGGAGGAAGGGAGGGAGGACTTTGGTCCAGTTCTCCCCACTGGTGGCATGGCTGCATGCATACACCGCCATTGGGGACAATATTGACTTGCCATCCAGAGATGCTTAAATCCGTAGATGGCAAGTCCACGGATACTGAAGTCACAGTACACATTCTCCTCACAACTAATGCATCTTTCTGCATGTTATTTCAGTGGTGCACATTTTTTAGCCATTTATATTTCTGAAATGGATGCTTGGTATTTTGCATATGTTATGTCACCGAAACATAGTGCAAGCTTTGCAAATGTGCACATTTCTGAGGTATTTTGTATCAGCATGAATCTCAGGAAATTAAACAATAGATAATTTTAGCAAGAATCTTGGCTCTTTGGTATTCTTTTCCATCCCTAAAAAGGCATCCCATGATGATTTCCTCTGGCTGTTTACAGTATCTTTTTTATCTATGATAAAAAGGTAACGAAGAAGGCTCTCTCCCATTAGTTGTCAAGTCATGTCCAACCATAGGGGGCAGTGCTCATTTCTGTTACTAAGTCGAAGAGCCAGTGTTGTCAGAGAGTACTCTGTGATCATGTGGCCAGCATGATTGCACAGAATGCTGTTTACCTTCCCACCAGAGTGGTACCTATTTATCTACTTGCATTTGCATGCTTTCCAACCGCTAGATTGGCAGACGCTGGGACTGGTGATGGGAGCTCACCCCATCATGTGGCACCCTGTCTTCGAACTGCCAACCTGCTGATCTTGCAAAGTGGTGGCTCAAGTGACTAAGACACTAAGTCAGTGTCTTAGTCACTTGAGCCACCACACTCAAATCAAGTATGATACTTTCTAGTATTACAATGAGTTGTGATGGCATACCTGGGAAGAAATGTGTATGGTCTGCATAAAATGCAGATTGCAGGGAAAATGCATACAAAAATGCTCACAACTTTTTCTCAAACAGAAACAGAGCTGGGAAACATAAGAAAGACTAGAAGACTGGAAAAATAAGAAACTAAGAGAAACCAAAATTGACTGGTTTATCTATCTTTATTCACACACACATTTTCTCACTATGTCCCTGACTGAGACTGGTGCAGGTGGAGAAATGCAATACATCAAGAGACCTGATCCAGACCTGATCCAGACCTGACCAACATTACCCTACATCATCGGGGAGAGAGGAATTCAACAGGCATGGTTTTGAAATGTTTAGTTGTGCCTTCAGATTAATTTGTTTAAATTAGATGTTTTAAATTCTCAAGAATTTAGTGATCATCTGAGAGCATTTCAAACTTTTATGTGGCATGTCTCTGTGAAGATCAGATGATTTTTTAAGCCACATCATGGGAAGAATCTTTCTTTGCCATCAAGGTAATGCCATTAATGTTCCCAATGAGCTGCTCAGCTTGTGAAAGTGCTAAACCTGCAGTGTAAATCATGTGGCCTGACAGTTGTTGTTGTATCCCTCACCACTGGTTATGTTGACTATGGCTGCCAGGAGCTGCAGTGCCCTACCTTAACTGGAGGAGGCCTCCTTGGATGAAGAAGGAGTGCTAGGAGGATGACCTGCAGCTGGAGCCAGAGGAAGCAGAAGCAGAGCCTGGTCCATCCAAGCAGCACCTATAGATTTGGAAATGCTACACCCTGTTACATGCCTACATTTCTGTCTGAGAACAGAAACACCAGTAACATTCTCCAGTTCCATAAGTAAACTATGCAGAATTAATAAGGTCAGCTGTGCTAATTTATTGCTGGCTTATAAATTGGAAACAACTTGAAGGTAAAGTAGCAGCAGCAGCAGGCTCAGCCCAGGCCATTCTGTTGCTGTACACAATAGATCTTATGGTTCTTGCTGACCTTGGCTTCATCTACACTGCAGCATTAATGTAGTTTGATGCTGCTTTAACTGCCATGGCTCAATGCTATAGAATTCTGGGATTTCTAGTTGTGTGAAATATTTAGCCTTCACTGTCAGATAGCTCTGGTGCCACCACAAGTTACAAATCCTAGGATTCCACAAGATGGAGCCATGACAGTTAAAGTGGTTTCAAACTGCATTAATTCTGCAGTGTGGTAGCAGCCTTTGAGTGATTTCCTCAGCTTCCTGTATCTCTGACCTTTGGCTTGAATTTGGGGTAATGTCTCTGGCAGCTCCCTTCTTAGTTTTGGACTTGGCTCAGAACTGTTTGCTTCCTTTGACTTTGGAGTGGTTTAAATTACGCTTCTGCATCTCCTGATTCTGGCATCACCTTGGGACTGGACTGACTCTCCTCTGGTTGGCCTCTGTAGGTTGGGTGGTGTACACTCTTGGGTGCTTGTCATCTTTACAACAGGACATGCAGTTCAGTAACCTCTGGAGGGCCAAATGACCTCTCATCTATGTTCTAAATGGTATCCATGCTCTTAACATGTAAACAAAGACAGTAGGGCTGTGAGGCCCTATGGATCTAGACAAGAAAGTTACAGCAGATGTGCTAAGGCTCTAGGTTAAGTTTAAGAGACTCCATACATTACCAAAAAATGTGTATTATTCTAAGCCCCCCCCCCCACACACACACACACTAATCCAGTATTTAGAATTTTCTCATAATGTGAGATCCTTAAGTAGAGGTTGGAATCATTTGGTCCTCCTGATCTCCTGCAGCCCAGTCAACCAAGTCATTCCTTCTCAAAACTATAGCTTTCGTAACTTGTTCATCTGTCGTTGATCAGGCAGTTAGTAGTGATATAAAATGGTATTATTTGCCATTGATGTATGGTGACCTTATAAATGAGAGAGTCCCAGTCTTCAAGAGTCTCCAAGAGCCCACTCATCAACTGCCTTGCTCAGGCCTAGCAAACACAGAGCTGTGGCTTCCTTGATTAATGTGATCTTTTCTTATTGCCTTCCGCTTTACCAAGCACTACCATCTTTTCCAATGCGTCAGCCCAATGATATGTTGAAAGCATGACAGCCTCAGTTTAATTGGCTTGGCTTCTAGTGAGAGACCCTTGTCATTATATTTCTCACACTGCTTTCTCACACTGACATGGGTGCATAAGAGTTTTATATAGAGTTTTTAAATGTTAAATTTTAATATGTAATGTTTTAAACTTTGCATTTATAATGATTTGTATTGTTTTAACTTGGGCTGTTTTTAAATTTTATGAGACGTCTTGAGTCCCTATACCTGGAGGAAGGCAAGATTATATATATATATATGTGTGTGTGTGTGTGTGTGTGTGTGTGTATTTCTAAATGTGACCTACAGCTAACAATTTCAATTGTTCACTGAAAAAACTGAGCTGGGGACAGAGTTCAAATTCGATTTCAGGATGTCAGTCTGGTGGGTACAAATAGAAACTGATCTGATGTCCTGAGCTGTTTCACAAACACTGTGAATTTCAGAGCAGCTCAGCTCAAACTACTTGTTATCTTAGCTGAATATTCACCTGGACACAGAGCAAGGAGCCAAAACTTGTTAAACTTCAAACAACAACCTCTTATGAAAGAATATTGTCTGTCTAAACTGAAGGATTTAGTAGAAATGGATAAGGTTTCAGTTCTGATTAAAGAAAATTGAACAGGATTTTAGAAAGACTAAAAATGGTTAATTGACTTTTTTGAAAAATAATGAAGATGATTTGATGAGTTTTACTTTTATTAATTAAATATGAATTAAATATATAGATGAAGGGTAATTAACAGGGAGAATAAAGAGGGGTGGAACTTATGAACTGTACCTTTGGAAGAGAGAATTGGAAGTCATGTTTTTAAAGCTGTTTCCTTAGTTGTAGTTTTAAATGTTTAGAACAATTTAAAAATAGTTTTAAAAGTTTAGAACAGCAACGCCAACTGCAACAACTTTCAAACAGTATCAAAGGTCCAAAACAGAGGGATAAAAAGTGATCCGGGGACATGGCATACAGATGATGCACAGCCCCAGAATCAGCCAGAAGCTGCACTGAGGCTTGCTATCACGGCCAAAAGCTGGCCACAAAAGGAGCACAAAAAACCCACACTTTTTGCTAGTGGTGTATTTCGGACCACGGTAGCGGCCAGCCTCAGAATCGTGGTATCCAGTCACTACTATCCCACAGTGATCGGGGGTCCATCAGGGCTTGAGTAGCCTCTGGTCGGTCCAAGCTGCCAGTCTGTTTGACCTCTTAGATAACATTTTCCTATTCCTTGTGGTTATCGCCTTGCTGAAAATGGGTGAATTTTGTGTGTTGTCAGGAGGATGTGGAGACAAAACATAGTGTTTTAAATGCTTTTATAAGCATTTAAAATATCTACTTAATTGCTAAGAGGCAACTAAATTTGTTTCGGAGATATGTGTTTCCAGTCAGATTAGATACATAAAAGCAATTTCTGGGAAGCAAGCATCATTAAATTACTCAATGAAGATGGGGATAGCAGGGCAGGAAAGAAATTAGAAAGTCAAAACCAAAATCAATAATTAGTAATCTTCCAGCCACATAAGATTTTACACGAAATTTCTTACCCTACGGAGTCATTTAGATTTTAGAGTCACTTTGAAACTTGCTAAGAAAGTTGTTGTCCTTTTCCTTTCAGGTACCAGGTATCACATATTTTGTAAGTATAGATCGAGTCCCCTATATCCAGATTTCCTAAATCCAAAATACTCCAAAATCAAAAATGTCCACATGGGTTGCTGAGATAGTGAGACTTTTATTTTCTGTTGGATTAATGTACACTAATTTTGCTTAATGCACAAAAGTATCAAAAATATTCTGTGTAAAATTACTTTCAGGCTATATGTATAAGGTGTGTGTGAAACAGAAATGAATTTTGTGTTTAGAGTTGTCCTACCCCTAAGATATCTTAAATATTCCAAAATCCAAAACACTTCTGGCCCCTAACATTCAGGATAAAGGAGTCTCAACCTGTTGTTAAAAAAAATGATCACTTAAAGATTTTGTCTTTTGTCTGAGTCAACAGAAAAGATCTAAAAATAATTTCAAAAGTGGCTTCATTTGCTTTAAGGTATTTGAAGCATGCCTTATGAATAAAGTTCATATCATTATATATCTGCATTGTTGCTTTTTTGTTTTGTATTTTCAAGCTTAAAAAGACTGTTTAGTGGCAACAGTGCTGTGCAACCCTAAGACAAAACTAAGACACTAAACAAAAATAATTTTTATTTAGGAATACAAAATATAAATTCAGTATGTGATTTTAGATAGGTGTTGAACTATAGAAGACAATGATACCCTTCCTTTTTATCATTTTCTGTACACTGTTCAATATGATGCCAAAGAAAAGAATAGGGAAATGTGGTATTTAAAAGTTACTTAAATTCACAATATACTGTAAGCTGTGATGGACAACTTCCAGGGGCAGAAAGACTGGATTACACATGCACCCTTTAATCTATTTATGTCTTTATTTATCATTTTATTCATTGTATTTGTATCCTGCCTTTCTGGCAATAATGGGACTCAAAGTGACTAACAGCACATTTAAAAACAATACAGATGAAGCTATGTTGTTGTTGTTGTTGTTGTTGTTGTTGTGTGTCTGAGTTGTGGACTTGTGGCGATCTTAAGGTGATCCTGTCATGGTGTTTTCTGGGGCTGAGAGTGCATGACTTGCTTAAGGTCACCCAATGGGTTTCCATGGCTGAACATGGAACTGTGGTCTTCAGAGTCATAGTCCAATGCTCAAACCACTATGCCATACTGGATCAATATTAAAACTATACAGAGTCATTAATACAAGTATAACAGTTATTTAAAAAAGTTAAGAAATTTATAAAGTTAAAACATTAAATATTAAAATTCTTTAAAAGACCATATACAAATATGAAAAACAGCATCACACTTATTGGCAGGTGCACTTTTCCTCAATGTAGTCATACCAAAATTCAGCAGCATTCAGTTCAGCAGCTAAAAAGCCATTAAATCAGGCAGTTTTCCTTTAAAGAAGAGCATATGAGGCCTTGTTTTGAATCTAGTTAGCATGCTTAGGGGTTATTGGGAGTGCTAATTTGTTTCAAAGCAAGGTGCATACCCTTCATACATCTTGTTTTAAAGCAGCATTGACTAATTTACTATTTTTTGGCTGCAGTGCCACTGGTTTTTGGCCACTTGGTAGCAAAAGTAAAGTGAAAGTAATCCTTTTTGGAATGGCACAGCAAAATTTGCAGGAAGGCAGCTGATTCTTTCAGCATATCCAGCTGGGGTGGAACAGACGGGCAAAATAAAGAGGTTTCCAAAGTTTAGATGAAGCAGAAACCAGACCAAAGCAAAGCTCCAGGGCTAAAAACTGGAGCAAACAGAACCTGGGATAGCCTGGCTTAATGTAGAAGATGTCTATCTTTGCACCTGCATATAAACATGCTGACACAAGGATGGGGCTGCAGTAAAGCAAAGCATTGGAAGTGCAACAACTCCAATGGATGTAATTACAGTTTACACAGATTAGACAGTCCAACAGGGGGGCCTTCATGATTGTGCTATGCACCAATGCACCAATGCTCTGTACATGTGGATCATCACACTTGTGACTGTGTGGCCTCTCAAAGGGGTGGCCATGCAATGGGATGGCATCTGGGCAGACATGGGAGCTATTTGGGGTTTACCATCAGTGTGTTTGTGTGCCAGTGCACATGTATGGTGGGGAGGCAACAATAAAAATTATCTAGCAGTGGAGCTTAACACCATGCTGTGCAGTCAAGCCATGTGCATTCGACCTGCCTTGGAAGTGGGCCATGTGGGCAGGAGGGTTTTGACCCACTTTGGAAAAAAGCAGGATCAAGCTGCTTTTTCCTGCCCGTCTGCTCCAGCCCATAGAGAACAATACTTCTGTGGTCATGTGCCTATGTATTAATGAGTGTTGCCCCTGAATAATGACCAGAAATGTATATGGGTGTAGATTCACAAAGCAAACCCACAACAACAACTTTAAAAAAATAAATAAATAAGAATCAACCTATACTGTGGGGTCATCCACACTGGCCAAATAAAGTAGCTTCTAACTGCTTTGAAACCTGGGTGTTTAGACAACGCACAAGAACCCAGATGGAAAGAGACATAAAGCTGTGGTCCAGGGCTAAAAACGGGAGGGAAAAAAAAGGTGGGATACTTCGACTCAAGATGGAAAATGTGCATCATTGCACCAGCGTATAAACAGGCCTGGGCCAGTGTGCGAATACAGCAAAGCAAAAATATGAAAGTACCTCAAACAGGGCAGGTATGCACTTGCAACACAGACAAACAAGACAGTCCAACAGGCAGTCATGGGATGAAGGGGTCACGTGTGGATTGTGCTTTGCCCATGTATCACTCAGCACACCAAGGCACCAAAGCACTGTACAGGTAGTGCATCGAACATGCAACAGTGTGCAGTGGGCATCTAATGAAACTGGGCAGGAAGAGGGAGATAATTGGAAGTTACAGGCAGTGTATTTGTATGAAAGTGTGCATGCATGGTGGGAAGGCAACAACAAAACAACCACTCAGTGTGGCTTAATGCTGTGTGGTGTGCACAGCTTGTGGGTGTTTGGCCTGCCTTGGTTTTGACCTGCTCTCAGAAAACCCAGGATCAACCTGTTTTTTCCTGCCTATCTGCTGCAGCCGTGTGCCAGTTCTACATTGTGATGTTGAATGCCAGTGTACCACGTCCATGGATCATGCCCATTGTTTACTAAATCAAAAAAATGTGTTATTCTTTATTCAAAGGATGTTTGCCACTGCCTTCCTCTAGGCTGACAGAATGTGGCTTGGGTTTCCATGGCTGAGCAAATTTGAACCCTGTCTCCAGAGTTGTATTCCAACAGTCAAGCCCTTACACCATGCTGGCTCTTAGTACTCAATTAGTACTCCAATATTATCAAATTAAGTAAGGCATCTATGCCCAAACTTACCTTTTCCTCACCCCATCACAATTTCTCTGTATCATCATCCAGTAAGCTTAAAAATATGTGTACCCATCCGAAATGTTGTTTGAAGTCTTTTTAATTTTTTTTAGAAATAGGATTGATGTAGCTAATGAAAAGGAAATATTTAATCAACTAATTAATTTTCTGTTGTTGCTGGAAAGCTTGCTATTACTGTTTTTGCAAATTAGAATAGAAAGCATCACATCAGGAAATTGAAGTACAATTTTGGTCATAGCCCTAAAGCAATCAGAAGTGTTTGTTGAGTTGTATCTGCTAACCTTTTGATAAAACCCATAGTGTCTCTTTTAAAACTTGTTTAGAGTTCAGTCCCAAAATTCTTTGCAGTGACTCACTGAATAGATTACTTTTTTTTTCAGGGATTGGAAAATAGGATTAGAAAATTGCTTTTATGTGTTATTTTCAAGTTACACCTGCTCACTTTGAGGCAAAATGTCAGAAAATAATGAAGCAACATTATACATATCGGGGTTGCAAGGCAGGAAATGAGATTCTGATCAAAGATTTCTGAAGGATGAAACTTACAAACAAATGAATTTCTGCCACTGAAAGGTGAACAGCTTGTCTTGGAGATCCTTGATAGAGTAGAGTTTTTTGTTTGGGTTTTTTGTTTACTGAATGTATATCCCACCTTCCCACTAAAAATAGTGGTCACACATTCATTTTGTTATTAGACTTTGAGAACATTGAATAAACACACCTAGATAAAGGGATAACTTCATAGAATCACAGATTCTTAAGAGCTGGAAGGCACTACAATTGCCACCTAGCCCAACCCACTGTGAAAATAATACAGGGTGAATTTGAGTTAAATCTCCATTGCTCACACACATCCCGAATGCACCCTAATAAGTTTTTTTCTGGGGGGGGGGGGGGGGGCCCCCCAAAAAAAAACTTAATTTGGGGAAAACTAATTTTGTTTTTTTCCCAAGTTTTTTTTTAAAGATCTGTATCCTCAGTAGTGTGAATAACTGATGCAAATAGACCCAAATAGATCCAGGATAAAACACTGCATACCAAAAAAGGATTATAAATGCAGTAGTGTAATCTACTCCATCTTTATTCAAATACTTGCATGTGTGAGCAGCCAAACTCACAGAGGTATGCACTGATGTAGATTGATACACATCAATGCAGTTCTACAGTGTGAACAATAAACCCAAAATGTGTGAATAATATAATTTGCATCATTGTGCTAAAAATAAAAGACATCTGAATGACCCCCTCAGTCATTCCTTAACTCCCTACAACATGCATGTGTGAATCAGCTCCAATAAAACCAAGTCCTGGTTATTTAAATATGACAATGA
>NC_056526.1:118849903-118884922 GCF_019175285.1 Sceloporus undulatus
GGGGGGGGGGGGGGTGCCTGCCAAAAACCCACTTAATCTGGGATAACTGATATTGGTTTTTTCCCAAGTTTTTTTTTAAAGATCTGCATCCTCAGTAGTGTGAATAACTGATGCAAATAGACCCAAATAGATCCAGGATAAAACACTGCATACCAAAAAAGGATTATAAATGCAGTAGCGTAATCTACTCCATCTTTATTCAAATACTTGCATGTGTGAGCAGCCAAACTCACAGAGGTATGCACTGATGTAGATTGATACACATCAATGCAGTTCTACAGTGTGAAGAATAAACCCAAAATGTGTGAATAATATAATTTGCATCATTGTGCTAAAACTGAATGACCCCCTCAGTCATTCCTTAACTCCCTACAACATGCATGTGTGAATCAGCTCCAATAAAACCAAGTCCTGGTTATTTAAATATGACAATGATGACGATATCAAATCACAGTTTTATATCTACTTTTGCAGCTCTATACTTCTATGACTTTAATGAAACATTGGCGGGTTATAGACCGCCGCTTTGAGGCGGTCTGCCGCCGCCGCCGTTTGCTCCATAAGGGAGCCATCGCAGCCACACCGCGTGGCTCCCTTATGGAGAAAAAAAGAAGCTCCAAAATGGAGCTTCTTTCTGTGATGCCCTAATGATGTCGCGAGGCGCTGCTGGCGCACTCGCGATGTCATTAGCGCCACGACACGTTCGGACGCACAGTGTCCGATACATAAAGATGGCGCCGGCCGTGTGGAACGGCCGGTGCCATATTGTACGGACAGAGTCCGTATTAGACCCAGGGGCGTCTAGAAGAGATGCCCCTTTTTTAAAATGGGACGTCCTGTGGACGTCCCAAGTGGCGGTCTATAACCCGTCATTATGTCTGAGTAGCCATGGATAGGATTATGTTCCCATATAATGTAAAATTTAGCATATGGTGGCAGGAAACTGTGTATTAGAGAAAGAAGGGAGGTGCATTATTTATGAGGTTAAACAAAAACCCTTAAGTCTAGAATATCTTAAATGTTTTTAAAAACATTATACTGAGAATTAAATTAATTATAGTAATTGGTTTAGGGTTTTAGGTATATCTGTTTAAATGATTATTGTTCCTTCTAATACAATAAAACGTTTTCCAGAACAGGTACTCTTATTTCAGATAACTGTGTAGGTGTCATGCTTAGCTAGTCATGAAATGTCAGATTCAAAAATATTAATGTATGCCTGTTACAGTGAGCAAAAGGCATGCACTATATAAAAGTATGCACCTTAACTCCTTCAGAAAGCAATTGACTGAATTGATCTTGGAACAGATCTTTGTCTCTCTCTTCCCCCCCCCCCCCCAAAATAATGACGACTGTCATTCTTTAGCATTCCAGAAATGTACCTGGAGTTGAGGTTGAGATGGAAAATACATACTAAATACATGCCAAATGAACAGAAATCCCCAGAGACTTTTATGGAAGGATAAATACTAGAATGACCTGAATCTACACAGTGCTAAGAATGATCCTTGACATCATATCTCAAACAGACAAGGTAACTATAAGGACTGGTTTGCATCATTCATAGGGTTGTCAAATGACTAGAAGAAAAATATGATCAATGAAATCATGTTAATATGTCCTGATCTCCTGTGGTTCTCCATTTGCCATGCAAACAAGAAAAATCAATTTAAATAATGCATAACTAGCACCAGCATCATGTTTTACTTCCAAGAAAATTCTTTTTTTCTTTGTGAAAAATGTGTCCAAGGCAACTTGGAGACGGGGGCGCATTACAGACCGCCGGATTGCGGTGGTCTGGCTCCGCCTCCACTTGCAGTGTCCGGGAGCCGCAGCGGCCAAACTGCGTGGCTCCCGGAAGCTCCGAGGAAGGAGCATGGAAATTGCGCTCCTTCCTGGGCCCCGGAAGAGACGCCGCAAGGCACTAGTCGCGCACTCGCAGCATCACTTCTGGGGCACAACGTGTGGATGCATAGTGTCCACTACGTCAATATGGCGGCAGCCGTGTGGAACGGCCGCCGCCATTTGTTACGGACTCTGTCCATGATAGGGTTAGGGGCGTCTGGAAGAGACGCCCCTTTTTAAAATTGGGATGTCCTCAGGACGTCCCTAATGGCAGTCTGTAACCCATTTATAATGTCTGCCTTACAGATCTAGTTCTGCATGAATTCTGCAACAAAACATGACTATGAGATACTAGAATGTGCAATTTGATACAACTAGGGTTAAAAACTTAAGCATAAATTCAATCCTTTCTCCAAAATAAAGTGAGCCTTTTGAATCACTGGAACTAACATAAGTGTTAACTTACCAAGTTCCCATTGACAGAGGGCTAACAAAATTAATGCCTTTTAAAACGGTAAGGCCTTTTTTGCCTTTTCCTCTTACATTTTAAGCCATGTGTGAGAGTGTGCATGAGAGAGAGAGAAAGAGAGAGAATGAGGGCATCAGCACACCATAGTTTCATAGCATTGTAGCTACAGAGAGACTCCAGAATGTTGCTGAAAAAGACAGTGGGGGCACTGGGCAAAATTTGAGCTTCTCTGCCAAGTTCAGGTGAGGGCAATCATTTTATAGGGAAAAAATGGTTAAAAGTTTCTTGCAGATACTTTGCCAGTTTAAAGGAAATCAGATAGAAATTTCCAACCCTTCCCCTTCTCAGCTGATCACTATGTTTCCACAGCCAAAGCACCTCCACTGCCCCACCTCAAATTGGCATAAAAGCACAATTAAACTTTTGTACAGAAAAGCATAACATGATAGAAGCAAGAAAGGAGGTCATTAATGGATTTTTTGTGTGTTAATAAAAAAGAATGTTTTTAAAACATTTTATCACAGGAGAACAACAGAAGAGGGATGGCATTCTGTGATAAGCACCAACCAGACCACACAGATAAGACCACACAGTATAACCATAGGAGCCTTCTCCAAGCAGGTGCTCTCCAAATGTGTTATGCCACAACTTCTGTCAGTGGCCATAATGGCTGGGTAATTTGACACATTTGGAGGGCATCAGATTAAGAAAGACTGCTCTATGATATTATTTAAAGCTTTAGGTAAAGCTGAGAGTGGGTGAGCCTGTGTTTATCTGTAGTTTTGGGGTGAATACCAGCCCCAGAAATTGAGGTCTGTGGATTAGCCAGTGGAGGCTAATCCTGTTTCATGTAGCATCTATTCTACTATTGTTCTGTACTGTTCAATGACATAATATTCCTAGCTACTGCCTGGACTCAGATTCTTATATGGGATCATAAAACCCACCTTAAATACTCCATATATCTATTCTTACTTTGGACCACTTTGAGAATCAAAGTGGTATAATAGCACAAAAGTAAATTTCTTCAATTGTGTTCAGTAGGGCCTCCTCCCAGGTATGCATGCTAATATTGCAGCCTAAATCAGTTAGTAAATCAAACAGGTGATCCATTGCAACTATCAGTGGCCTTGACTGGACCGTTAATAGACAATCTCTTGACTCAGAACTTGAAATGTAGAGATATTCAAACTGAGTACATTTCATTCAGAAGAAGCAGGACATGTTATAGTGGGCATAGGTGCAGATCATAGACTGGGATGAGGAGCAGATGATGAGCCTGGTAGTAAAAGTGAGCCAAACCACTTGGTTATTTTCAGAAAACTTTGGGCAGACTAGGGACTTCCATTCTACTCTGCCAAAATGGATTATAGTATTTGGAACAAGTCCTGCTGTTCATTCCAACCATGAGTAAAGGTCTAGGTTTCTGATCCAATATAAGTGAAGGGGAAACAACATGTGTTTACTCCACTGGAGATTGCAAGGTAGGGACTTACAATCATCATGATCATTTCAGCTGCTTCTCCGCATACAAGTTTTAGCTGTGCAAATGCACTTCTGGCCACTGCTGAGAGCTGGGCATCCAGACTCAGAGTTGAATCCAGGAGTACACCCAAACTGCAAGCCTGAGATTTCAGGGGGAGTGTAACCCCATCCAGCACAGGCTGAATTCCTGTTCCCTGATTTGCCTTACGACTGACCAGAAGCACCGCTGTCTTGTCTGGATTAAGTTTCAATTTGTTTGCCCTCATCCAGTCCATTACTGACAATGGACATTGTTTCAGAACCGAGACACTTCCTTGGAATCAGATGGGAAAGAGAGATAGAGTTGGATATTATCAACATACTGTTGACACCACATCCCAAAAACTTCAGATGACTTCTCTCAGCAGTTTCATATAGATGTTAAACAGCATGGGGAACAAAACAGGACCCTGTGGTACCTTGCAGGCCAATAGCCAGGGAATTGAAAAGAAGTCCTTCAGCACTACCATCAGAACCATTGCATAACAGTACCCCCATCTTGGTGAGGTGGCCAGATCAGATCTTTGCCAAAGAATGAAATGTTAGAGACTGGCCAATAATTATTGAGAATGCTGGGATCCAGGGAGGCCTTTTCTTTTTTGGTAACAGCCTCAACACACCTCATTTAGGCAGAATGGAAACTTTCCGCGCTGCAGCGAGGCATTCAGCACTCCACTTACCCACTCAGCCAGACCCCCCCCCCCCAATTGCAGGAAGGGAAAGGATCCACACTGCACAAATTGAAATATATCCAATAAGATACAACAAGCAGGCACCAAGATTGCATCCACTAGACTTGTCTCAATTACAACATCCAAGTCAAAGTGGATCCAAGGAATTTTGTCTGCAAACTGTCTTGCAAATTCATCACAGTGGGCTGTCAAGTGATCTTTGTTTCTTTTCCATGGGACAGATTGTAAAAAGCCCTGACCACTTGAGACACCTTCTCTGGATGACACTATGCAGATGCAATATTGAAGTATAATTTGTTTGCTGCCACCATTACTATGGCATATTCCTTCCAATGAGTTTTAGTTCATATTCAGTCGGACTTTATGTGAGTCTTTCACTATCATCACTCTAGTCTCCATCCCACTCATTTCATAACCACCAGCTCTCCAGTAACACAGACGCTCGCTTGGCTCCACTTCGTGAGAAGGAATGCTTAGGAGCTATTCCAGAGATCAACCAGGCCAAGGCAACAGGAAACTCCCCAAGAGCCATAAGGAAGCCATATGGATCCATACATTTCCTGAGGTGGACCATCTTAATAAGCTCCCACCCCTGCAGAGATCTATGTCCTATTGAGTCTAAACCTCAGACATGACAACAGAGTTACATAATGTTCCTCCACATCCAGGTCACTGTCATCCTGCTCAGAATAGGACACCATGTCCAGAGTGTTCTTGGGGCAACCCCATAGTTTTCCTGTTGGGCATAAAGTCCTGAGCTGTTCCTGCCAGTCTCTTCATAGATGTTGATGTCCCCCAGTACAACAAGCCAAGGTGACTCTGCTACCACTGCCGAGATCAACTCAGTACAGCTCTTCAGGGAGAGGAGGGCTGTACACCAACAGAATCCCTGGCCTATTCTGTCCTGGCCACCCACCTTCAAAAATCCACGCTCAAATCCAAATCACTGTGGGACCAAGCACCTGGTGAGGGAGATGGAACCCAATAGACCACTGGAACCCCACCTCCTTGCCCACAGGCAGAGAACCCAGGTGGACAAAGCTGGGAGAAACTGATCTCCCCATCTCAGCTGCATTCAGCCATTTTCAGCTGGTGGGGCCTGTTGCCAAGGTTATTATCCAACAATACCTGCACTGACTTCACAGAAGCCAAATCCCAGCCCAACTGAAAACATCTTCTACTGCAAGGATAAGGAATCTATGGACTACAATTTTGGATTACAGCTCCCTTCAGTCCTAGGCAGAATAAGCAACAGAAAGAGATGATGGGGAATAGTCATTTACTTTTGCTGAAGGCCTTAGTTGAATCCGCTCAACCTACATTGAAAGTGATCCACCTGCCACTGGAGTTAATGGGAAAAAAACTTCCATTGATTGTTGCCAAAGTTGTTTCTTCAACACTACCCTGTAGCATGCAAATAAAGTTATAGAATTCATCATTCATTGCAACGGCTGTTGAGTCATACCAGCAGCCATTATGGCCCAATACATCTTTTTATTTAGCATTTGTGATCTATATAAGTCTCATCTTTTCTCCCTTAGGTCAGGATGCTGCAGCAACCTAGATTAATGTTTCTGTCATTCCACATATTGATTATTGTAATACTCTACTTATTGGGTTTCCCAACTTCATCCCTCATGGACTCAAGCTAGTGAAAAATCTGCTCTATATGTCATGGTCAAATTAGAAAAGTTTAATAGCGTCACTGCAGTTTTAATGAAACTTCATGGCCTCACTGCTCAGCCATGGAATATAGCGTGGAGGCCACAGTCATCAGCTTAATGTACAATCTTTCTGGACATGTGCTAGTTTATTACAGTGAGCACTGACCTTTCCATTGTGTTGCATTTTGGTTTCCTCCTCAGTTACGTCTTAATAGATTACTGACAACCCTGTCTACTGAACTGCATAGTAACTCACTTCTCAAGTAGCCTCTTTTGGAACCAATATTTCAAGATGTGTACACTTGGTTCTTCAGGCAATTATTTTGCCATGACTTCAAAGTACAGCATGCAAAGTTTTTGGCACTTTACACTCTCTAAATAGCCTCACACAGGTATATACAAAAGGATCCCTAGAATAAGAATTTTACATCTGCTTCACACACTACAGTGTAAGCAGTAGTAGGCACTAGTTGTTCCTACTGGTCTTACTGTTAGCATTAGTATTCCTCTGAAATTCCTGTTTGTTCAGAAAATACAATGAGCCCCACAAATACATCTTAGGCAACAATGGGTCTTTGATACCAATTTCTAGGGTGGTATCTTTGATACCAAGTTCTCAGTGTTGGTGTTTAGAAGTTAGTTATGTCAAATTATAATATTCAACAGCAATTCTATTTGGAAACCAGTGAAGAAAACAAAAGATTGCATGGCCTTCTCAACCAGTTCTAAATGTCTTAGTACCTTGATTCTTGAAGGAGCACTTTTCCTTATGCCTGCCTGAGAACTAAGGTCTCTCCATTGGGTCCAATGCTGTGCAGCAAGACATGAAAGAGGGATTTCTCAGCTTTTGCACCTCACTTATGAAATACCCTCTGCTTGGAGGTCAGTGTTGGCTTTTTTCCATTGACAATTCAAAATATATCTTTTTATTAAAGCCTTTGGGGCCTAAGATACTATTAAATGTACATGTACATTATTTTAAAATGTTATAGCCTTTTAAGATGCTTTAATTCATTGACTGCTTTAATATGTTGTTTAAATTATTGTATGGTTTTAAGCGGGAAATGCTTTGAATTGTTTATATTATTTTATTTGTATATCGTCCTGAGATCTCACAATAAAGACTGAGATCAATAAAATAATAAATTCTTAGAGAAACACCTGACTGGCATGGAACCACAGCGACTGGATGCCAGAGTCCTGAGGCTGGTCACTGCTGCAGTCTGGAACAGACCACTGGCAAGGCACATTTTCCCCCGCTCTTTTTTATGGCTGGATTTGGACTGCCTTAGTCAGCCTGCGTACGGCTTCTGGTCAATTCAGTGGCAAGCATTATCTGCACATCATGCCCCTGAAGCAGCTGGAAGCCACTTTTTCCTGTCCGTCTGTCTTGGGACAAGGTGAAAAGCTATTATGATCATCCATATTAGGATTCTTTTTTCCCAATCCACAGGAGTTAACCCAAGGATCTGCCACCAAAGTCTATTTCACAGCCATTATTTCAATGACTCAAGTTTAGCCACCAGGCGTTGGACTGATATAGGAGTACTGTATTCATAAGAAAGCATGGGATACTGTGTTAGGAAAGATTTTTGCTAGGAGCTTTATTAAATCTTTCAGTAAATTTATAGAAGGAGGTAGTTCAGATTTTTTATATAAAATTCACAAAGCCTATGTAAATGTCTTAAGTTGACGGAAGTCTAAAGAAAGATTTATTTTGCTCAGACATCTTAGGTAATTAATAGGTCATTTTCCAGCAAAAACTATGAAAATATATACCAACATGTATTTGGTATAATATATCTCTGCTGACAGCATCAGGAAAATAGAAAGCAATTCAAAATGGTAATATAGGCATAATGACACTGTTTATCTTGGAAACCAAGAAGAAAGAATCAATATGAAGTAGTAATTGCCTCCACTAGTTAGAAAGAGAAAAAGAGAAGTTTGTTCATCCAGTAAATAGGAGAAGTAGGGAAAGATGACATCGATTAACAAAAGTAGTGATTAGAAAATTAATAAATCCAACAATGCCACAACATGAATATTTTATCCTCTTCTTATTACAATTTTGTACCCAATAAAATCAGCAGGTTTACATATATCATAGCTTAAAAGTTCCTTTAATGGGCCAGTTTCTAATTGATATTAATATTAGACTCTTCTACGCATATCTATGATTTCAAATACAAAATGAGAGTTTGTTCCTTTTCTATTAAAAGTGCCTTCATTGACTCAGAATGTTAGCAAACTAACAATGAAAACTTTTGTACATATTAAATACCAAACATTATTTGGAATGAGATTCAAAACTGTCAGCCAAACAACGTTGGGTATTTTACACAAAAATCCCCAAATCTACATTTTAAACAAAAAAAAAAAAAATCCAAAATGTGGAAGTTCCCATTTAAAGTTTTTTTTTTAAAATAAAAATCATGAAAACTGATTAATTTTTTAAAGTATCTATGAAGCTATTTTTAAGTTTTTGGAAGGTGCTTCTCAAGTGTCCAAGGAATTTTGTAATAAAAACTCTTGAATGTACTTTTCCATCCAGAGAGGCTAATTTGCAAAGGTGATTTGGGTTGATTCCCCTTCCTTGTAACCACCTCCATTCCGCCCACATTATCTCCAGAGGGCGTGGTATTACTTTTTAAAATAATGGGAAATGGTGAGGTTCATAGAAGAAAGTTCTCAGAAATTCCTTCACACAAAGAGCCTTCCAAGATGACAGAGACACAACTGGAGGCAACTTAAAGAGAACAGATTACTCTAATGTCAATGCATATCTGAAGGGGCTGGTATGAAAAATGGTGAGAGTCAAACATGGAACACAATAGGCAGTGCCTTAATAAAGAGGCTTTTCATGCCGTGTTTAGATTTAAGGTTCCATTGGTTTGATGAAATTTAATTTCTTGTACCACTGTGATCCTAAGAGTCCACCTAAGCTATCAGAGCCCAGAAGAGGCTTCACCAGTCTACTTTGAATCCTCTTATATATCATTTAAGGATAATCATTGCTAGTGTTCAGAGCAACTTTCATTTCTTAAAAGTTGCTACTTTCCACTCTATAGGTTATGACCAGGAGCATGCAGAAGAGTGCATAGAAGAGGGTTGAGCATCAAGAGTGCATTAATTTGTCCCATCTCCTTGTTTTCCTTTGGTAACTCCTCTCCCATCACTTGCTGTTTCTTTCTCTTTATTCAAGTTCTAGACCGGAGTTTTCATGTCAAGCTGGTCTACAGTTATGGTGAATAAAAGAAGAAACAACTTGTAAACAATGGCAGCAAGTTCAGTTCCAGGGTATTAGAGGTGACCTCTGTAATCTGTACATTCATTGTAAATGCTAGGAAAATTTGCATCCAACAGGTGACTTGGTTTTCTGCCTGTAAATTAATATAGTATAGTAAAATATCAGCGAGGCAGAAACTTTACACTTGGTATTTATGTATGACTGAAAAGAAAAATATGGGAGAAATAAAAATGGTTTAAAGACTGGTTTGAGATGCTATGTAAAGGAAAGGGTTTTGCATTATAAAGCAACAGTTCCTTTATTAAAGTTGATTTTCGTTTAAACATTGTCTGCAAATGACTTGGCATCTGGGCAATCTGTGCCTGTCTGTTGCTTTTCAGTGGTGAAGGATTTTGCTGACTGAAATTTCCATCTCATTGAGCTGAGAATCTCTGGAGAGGCAGAGAGAAGCTGCGAAGCTTGGAATGTGTCAGACACAACTAGATGTGTCATTTGTTTGCCTTGTGAAAAGCTCAAACCAAAACAAACCCTATTACTTCCTATCTTTATCATAGCTCCCCATCCTAGTGCTGCTACTGTAGTCCAGCTCTTTTCATTAGTGAGGACATTTGCTGATATGTAAAGTATTAGGACTGAGATTTGCAGGCTTCACCACAAGTGACCCTCAGTGCATTGGCCACTAGACTGATCACAGGAATTCCAGGAAAAGTGAAGAAATACCCCATATGTTTTCCATCATCAGACCTACCTTTGCTCTGGGTTAGGTTGGGAGGAAACAGAACAGGGGCTAGGTAGGACAAGTCAGGTAGAAGGCAATAAGACTCAGGAGAAATAAGAGAAGTGGTTACTTAGGACAAGGAAATAAATTGACCTGTAAGCTTTTACAGCAGTCAAGGAATTCCACATTGAAACTGTATCTTTTATATTGACTATCTGGCTTCAAGATGAGAATTCAACCCCTTAAAAAGTGAACTGCTTAGGGAGTGCTTAAGTGCACTGATAAGTGGTACAGAAATGTACTTTCTATTGCTATTGCTATTAAAAAGTGAATTTCATGGTACGCTCAGCAGAAACAACAACTGACTGGATTTTACCAATGAAAGAAAAGGAAATAACTATCAAGCTAAGTATGTTATTGATTATTATTTATGGTGTGTCTATTACTGTATTTTCTTTTCTTTTTTGAACAGAACATTTGAAAAGAGGAGGTCTCACAACCAAACCTGCTTCTACATCCAATGATGTTTCCATTTCTAAAAGCCCCATTCATTGTTACCCTTGCCTTGGATACATCATAATCAATTTCTCCAAGGTGTTTTATGTACAGCACATTGATGACGATATGAAGGATGATATGAAAGTCTTAACTCATGCAAAAAGCACTCAGAAGCTGGAGTGGGCCCAAAATGTCCTAAACTTTCACCAGCAGTGCTCTCAACCAGTATATTTCTGGAGCTAATTCAAAGAGTTGATCTTAAACATTAAACTCCTTAATGGTATGGGACCAGTTTATCTAACAAGTGGCTTTCTCTCACATGCCTAGATGGCAAGATCTACTTCAGGGGTCAAATTAAGATCTGTAAAGTTGGCTTTTATTAGAGAACCTTATTATCGCTACATGAGGATGGAGAAATGAGTGGAAGATAAATTGCACCTGCAAAGGCTCCAAGATGTAAGTGAAGGTCTGAAGAGGATGCTATAACCACATTCAGCTCAATGTGGTTACAAAGCTCCTGATATAGGAGCTTTGCATCAATTTAGCCATTCTGTTTTCCAGGGAGTGTTTGGGCTAGATCTGTTCTAGACCCCATTTATTTGTCTTCTTGGCCACCTACGGTATACTCAGCAATCTTCACAATCACAGCATCTCAAATGAGTTGATTTTCTTTCTGTTTTCTTTCTTTACTATCCAGCTCTCACATCCATAAATGGTGATGGGGAATACAGTGGCTTTGACTATCCTCACTTTAGTGCTCAGAGTTATATCTGTGTACTTTGGGATCATGTCCATTTCTTTCATAGCTGCCTTCCCATTCCTAGTGTTCTGATTTCTTGACTGCAGTCTCCATTCTGGTCAACATTTGATCCAAGGTATGGAACTCTCTGACTTTTTTGATTTTCTTGTTGTCTAGAATAAATTTTTGTAGCTCTGCCATGATCATAATTTTTGTTTTCTTAATGTTCAGCATTAAGCCTATCTTGGTGCTTTCCTCCTTAACTTTCTTCAGTAATTGTTCAGTCATTGTTCCAGGTCCTTGTTGGTATCTGCCAGTAGTACTGTATTGTCTTGTCTGAGTATCTTAGATTATTAATGCTCCTTCCCTCGATCTTCACTCCTCCTGCCTCTGACTCTAAGCCTGCTGTGCAAACAGTATTTTCTGCATACAGATTGAATCAGTAGGTTGATAACATGCAACTCGCTTGCCTCTTTGCCAATTGGGAACCAATCTGTTTCTCCATATTCTGTTCTAACAGCAGCCTCTTATCCTGAATAAAGGTTATGCATCAAGACAATCAGATGTTATGGTACTACCATTCCTCTAAGAGCAAACATTATGAATTATGCCACTCTGAATAAATTACTTCTGTTGATGAAATCTTCTGATCATCATGGTTACCATTACATCCCATCTCTAGCTAATGGCCAATTTGTGTGGCTTTCTGCACATCTTGTTGTATTTCCATCCTTTTCCTAAACAATTTCCCCACTGCTTCAAGCAACAAACATTTTGGGGCCACACAAAATGCTTGTTAAACAGGCCTGTATGCTTAAACATGTGCTTAAAATCATCTCATTGCTTTGAGTGAATTTGATTCAATATACATTATTAATTTCACTAAAATAGCTTTTCTTTTGATAGATGTCTTTACCCCTAGAAATATACTGTCACAAAACAAAGTTCCCTTCTCCCTGATGTAAGCTCTATAATAAACTAGAGATACAACAATCAGAAAAGTCTAAAAGAGAAACACAAGCAGCTTTAAATTCAGGACCTAGCCCTTTTATTTTAATGAGGCTTCTATGTCATACATGGTCCCATTTTATTTTATGAGCCAGCAACCCTATGTTCACACTGAAAAAGGCTCTAAGGATTGATTGATGTATATTGTCATGAAATGAGCAATTGACTGGCTATTGGGGAGGGCTCGAGCAGAAATGGTAAATGATAAATGATACAATTTCTGTAGCAGGTAGTTCCTTTGATCTGCCCCCTCAGTCCACCATAAATCTTCGTAGGGCTGGCCCTACTATTAGACAGACTGGAGCAGCCACCTCAGGAAGCAGATTTTGACTTGTCTTGGAATGGTAAAAAATTGTTACCTATTTAACTTATAATAATTGTATTTCTTAGTGCAAACAGCACTGGGAGATTTTCTTCCTCTGATGCCCAAATAGCTTGACTAGCCTAGTGTACTGTGCCCCTTGACCCTGGAGGAGTGTAAGCTCTCCACTCCAAGTAAAACATGTATTGTACAGCCCTTCGGTCTTCTGTATTATGGAGGGAAATTAAAGAAAATCAGTACATGGATTCTACAATGCACCTATCAATTTTAGCTCAGGGAATTGTGCTTTACTAGGATCACTGGAACCCCTGCACCAGATCCAAGGGCTGGGGTCCAGATATTAGCAATAATTAATAGCAAGTACATTTCTATACTGCTTATCAGTACACTTAAGCACTCCCTAAGTGTTTTGCAAAGTGTAAGCTAATTGCCCCCAACAAGCTGTGTACTCATTTTAGTGACCTACGGAAGGATGCAAGGCTGAGTTGACCCAGAGCCCCTGGCTGGTATTGAACTCAGAACCTTGTGGTTTATGAATGAGTGGCTGCAGTACAGGCATTTCACCACTGCACCGCAAAGGTGCAGAGCATGAAACATAAACCTGAAAGCTAGCAACTGGGACTTAGACTGTTAGCTACCATGGAGTATGTGAGCTCAGACCTCAGCACCTTCTTCAGACAAGTTAGATATGCTGCCTTGGAGTGTGGTGAAGTCTCCTTCTTTGATGGTCTTTAAATAGAGGCTGGATGGTCATCAGTTGGGAGTCTTTTGATTGTTTATTGCTGAATGGCAGGCCTTGGACTGAATAGTCCTTATGGTCTCTTCCAACTCTAGGATTCTATGATATAGGATGGGGTTACCATAACTTTAATCTTGTCCAGATTGTAGTGCAGGACCAATTAGGTATGTGAAGGTACCTGTCCTTTCTCACTTTCCAAACCCAGCTTTTAGATATGGCCCCTACATTGCTATTGTCTCCCCAGTGGAGAATGGGGGGAGATGTGCCCAGCTCTGTTTTTGTCACTCCTGCTTCTATGCCCCCTGCCTCTGCTTCCACTGATGAGGCAATAGCCATGTTAGGAGGGGACAGCTGTAGCTGAAAGTCAAGTTTGGAAGATCAGCTAAATCAGGTAGCTTCATCTCACTTGATGGAGCTTTACGCTACTACATCCTGCTCCACAATCTGATCAGGTTTAAAGTTACAGGAGCTCCATTCTGTATTGCAACTCTTGGTAAACAACCTTTGTGACTGGTGGGCAATACTAAATGATAGTTGGCAAGGCAAACTATAAAACTAAGAGTCCAACTGTAGAAATAACACAGTTTGACACTACTTTAAGTGCTATAACTCCATCCTACAGCATCCTGCAATTTGTAGTTTTGTGGGGTAACAGCACTATTTGACAGAGAAGGAAAAAGATCTTATAAAACTACAAATCTCAGGATTCCATAGGAAGCAGCTGCAGCACTTAAGGTGATGTCAAACTACTTTATTTCTATAGTATAGATGCACCCCTAGCGTCAATCAGTGCATTTTGGCAGTGCTGACATCTGTCCTGCCAATTGGATCTCTAGGAAATCACCATTTTAAATTTCTTAGAATGTGCATCAGGTATAACTTGCTGTTTGGGAGGTAATAATGTAGGCTGCAGCCCAGGAGAACACACTTTACCTGGGGGACCTCAGCCTTGGAGTCAGTCTCCATTAGGAGCCTGGCCTTAACTAATGAACAAATAAGAATATCTTGCCTGCTACATTCCAGAATTCGGACCAGGCCAGGTCAGAACTCAGAACCTCACATTTCTGAATTGACAAATATATACTTCTGGTATCTTTTAGTGCACAAAGCAGTAATATAAAAGGGTGGAAGTTTGAAAGAAGTTGAAAGAGAATAGTGTTTTTCTCATTATACACTATTATATGATTAGGATTTTAAAAAAAGCAATGTTAGCAATAAAGATTCATTTTGTACCACACTATTTAGTATCGGTTGCTGCAGTGAACATAGGAGAGCCTACGAACTCCTCCCTGCTCTCAGAGCAAGGATTCTTCATTTTCACGTCATGCATCACTCACAGCTGTCTGCTATGATTACTGAAAGTCAAATTATCCCATCCTACTTGCACATTAACCTAAATTTGTTTAGGAAGCACAGTGCTTTAAGTAGGCATGTTAATCACAAATGATTCCTTGATTGAAGAAGTCTGGGAGGTCAAAAGAGACGCATTTGCTGCCCTGCGACTTTATCTGACGTTGAAATTTAGTCTCTCTCCATGGAATTGGAGCAGACTGTGAAAGCAAAAAATGTAAAAACATGGAGGAGCAGCAGGGAAGGAGGAAGACTGTGCTGGCTGGCTTTGCTGTCCTAGCCAATTTCTGAGAGGCAAAGTCATGCGAGACAGTGGGGAGAAAAAATCCTTTGGCACAGCACAAAAGGCTGTGGAAAGTTCTGTTTAGTTGTATTTCTCTGAACTTCATGTATGTTTTCATTCTGTCTTTGGTTTATATCAGGTTGCAAGAGTTTGAAAGGTTAACTGCATTAAGTTTTTTTTTCTGTTTAAAGAAAATTGTGTGCCTTTCTGCATGCATTCAGTGTACACATTTTTGTATGTGTTTCCCCAAATGAGTAAATTGTAAATCCATGTGTGTGGATATTTTCCAACTATGGCCATTTTAAGCTGGTTGTATGTTTAAAAATTGATATAGTACTTTGTGCTCATTTTAATAAAAGGCTCTATAATAAGATGCCAAGATGTGTGGATTTCAGAGACAAGGTCCTGTTCTTCTCCCAACAAGCATCAGAGGTCCAAAATGGATACTACTTTTGTGATTTTTGAATCTAACAAAATTATTTACTATTGCTAGTGGCACAAGCTATTGAGCATTTACCTTGATTGTGACCTGGAAGCTTTTAGAGTGACAATGACACTCCCCTGTGAACAAATCTTGGTAAGAAAGCTTTGTGATAGGTTCACCTTAGGGTTGCCATGAGTCCAAAACAGCTTGAAAGCACACGACGACAGCAGCAGCAACAACAGTTTTGTTATCAGGTTAATGCCTATACCTTCTGACCAGAAGTCTCACCCACCAGCTAGTTTCCCAATGATGTGAAGGAGAACCTTGTTTTATGAAGATTAGTAAGAGGCTTTCTCCCTTATTTTACTTCCTATTCTTTGCAGTTGATTTCTGGTCCAAACAAATTTCTTCCACTACCTAAGTGACTTTAATTTCAGTTCAGACCTCTTTCACAAACCCAAGTCCATATTTCTCTTCCGTTTGAAGGAGAGTTTGTCCAGACAATGGTATAAAAAGGCAATGAGATTGAACAGGGACATCATTTGTTGCCTCTGCTAATCAGCCATGGCTCCCAGCAGTATTCCCATGGGATCCCCAGATTTAAATTGTTAAACAGAAATGCAGTTAAAGTGGCACAATATTGATTATAATCCTCCTGCCTGATGCGGCATGTCGAATTAGATAAATATAATGTCAAGATTAAGTGCTGCAATGAATATGCACCGCTTGCATCAAATGTTACAGTGGCACAGATTCATGTAGATGTGCACTTAAAGTCTTTTCACATTTGCTAAAAGAAACAGATATTCTGGTTTGATTTACATATGGGGGAGGATTCCTTCCTTCTTTTTCTTTTTATTGATTTTCGGCATGTTCATCCTGTATTTCTGTGGAATTATTCCAAGTAAAAAATTATAAATTAATTAAAACAATAAATAAAAACAAACATATTATACCAGAATTGCATTATTTAAAAATGTTTAAAAATGTTTTAAATAAGATTTTTAAAACTGTACCAGCAGAAAAGGGATAGTGGTGGGTCCAGACACATTTCCATTCTTATGCTGATCCAGCATTCCACTGTTCCTGAAGAAAAAGCCGTATTAGTGTCTCTAACTCCTTCATCTGCAAAAATTAGCTCTCAGACAGGAGACTGAGCAGGGGCATCGATAATATGGAACTTTATCACATGAGGCTTTAAAACCACTTTTAAATTTTGAAAATAGTGCTTTTAGTGATACCGCATGATGCCATCTCCAACTTGTTGCTGCCTTGTCATTCAAGTGTAGTTAGAGCATATCTTGTCATTGATTGGGAAAACCATCAATAAGTCCCCAAATGTACAGCTGCCCCATTAGGTATGGTAAATTCTTCAGTGGCAGTTCTGCTATTGGCCAGTCACGGGAGTCAGTGTCTCCTCCTCCTTGCAAGCCAGTGGCCTCCTCTGTCCTTTTTTTCTGACAATACGTAAATATTCATATTATATCCAACCTTCTATACTTCACATGGTAGAAGGGCCCTGTGCAAGGTTTTTGAAAAAGATTCTTATATTGCTCAGACACATAAGTATCCAAGAAGAGGGCAAGATTCCAGGAATAACCTTAAGCTGCAAGCCTTACTTCTAAGGAGAATTCTATAGGTTGTTCAATTATTCCAAGAGCCCCTTAGCCTCCAACCAATTAATCAACCAACTGTTCTGACCCTGAAGCTTCAATATGTTCATGTTTCTCAAGTCTAAAACTGATATCAGGTTTAGAACCAATACGTATATCCAAAACCAGTGACCCATTCACATTATACAATTGTTGTTGTTGTTGCTGCTGCTGCTGTGTGCATTTAAGTCATTTCTAACTTATGGCCAGGGGCATCACTGTGTGGTGGTGAGGGGAGTGTACACCTGGAGGGGGTGTACACGTGGTGGTGTGGTACACCTGGTGGAACTGGAGCAGTTTCTGGGGAAACAAGGAAGTGTGTCACCTTCCTTTTCTTGGTGACCCAGAGGCCATAGCAGACCCAGAATGGTCCTCTGGGAGGCTGCAGCACCACCTCCCATCAGTGGCTACACATGGGTTGTGTGGTACCTTCTGTTCTGGGTTTGGCTGGGCAGCAGCTGGGTGTCCAGGTGGACAGGCATGTGAGCCAGTGGGAGGGCAACTAGTCCACCGCCACCCCCTCTCCAAGCAGTTCTTTCTAGTCACCCACACTGGGAGACACCAATCCTAGGGACACCACTGTTTATGGCAATCTTAAGGCAATCCTATCATGGGATTTTCTTGGTAAGATTTGTTCAGTGAAGGTTTGCCATTGCATTCCTCTGAGGCTGAAAGAGTGTGACTTGCCCAAGGTCACCCAGTGGGTTTCAGGGCTGTCTGGGGATTTGTACTCTGGTCTCCAGAGTTGTAATCCAGCACTCAAACTGCCACACCATAGTGATCTATTGTATTATGCCTGCAGAGTGTGTGTGTGTGTGTGTGTGTGTGTGTGTGAGAGAGAGAGAGAGAGAGAGAGAGAGAGAGAGAGAGAGAGACTGAAGCCTGGATGATTATGGCCTTGAAGAAAGCAGCAGAGGAGCCAGACTACTTTGTGTATTAGGAAGCGCCTGGAAACAAGGCTATATGCATGATGTAATGTACTAGCCAAGGCCACAGGAAGCCGAACAGATCAAAAACACAGTAAATAGATTCAGCTAGCACCAATATATGTATGTGGTAGGATAAAGTTAAAGTGCATAAAGATTTTAAACATCACATTGTAAGAACAGCCTTTCTATTAGTTTGGAATGAATTTAAAAGAAAAGGCTACAGAATAGTACCCTTATGGATATCACCCCACAAAGCCTTTTTTTGAGAGGTGGAGTTCACTGAGTAAATGGCTGAGATATAATGACATTTTCAAGAAGCAAGTTCTTGATAAATTGGAGTTGAAAACTATAGATGAACTTTATCTCGATCCAAAAATACATTGGTTTTTCTATACCCAACTAAAAGAAAGATATAAGATGGACGTTAAATTGGAAGGATTTGAAGATGAATAAACAAATACGATGACATTTTATTAAATAAAAAGTGGGAAAACAGCAAGATTATATAAGGAATTACTGAAGAGGGAACAAGAATGTGATCCGGTTACAGAGGTAATGATAAAATGGGCTACAGATATAAGAAGAGTAGTCAAGATGGATAGTTGGAAATATGCAAGAGAGAAAACAGAAAAAAATACCAAATCACAATATTTGAAAGAAATGGTGCAAAGATAGCGCTTTAACTCCATTAAATACTGCTAAAATTTATAATATGAAATCAAATAAATGTTGGAAGTGCCAACAGAATACTGGAACATGGTATCATATGTGGTGAAGATGTCTAAAGTTGAAATCTTTTTCGAAGAAAATATATATTGCTTGCAATACAAGATATTTTGAAAATTAGATTTGAATTAAAACCAGAAATTTATTTGTTAAATATGTTGAGTTTATTACCCACCCACCCCCAGAAAAGCAATGGTAGAGAATCTTATTGTACATGATATCAGCCACAAGAATAATGATAGCCCAAGTATGGAAGAAAAAAGACCTCCCAATGGTAGATGACTGGCTCATGAAACTATTTGATATGTAAGAGATGGACAGACTGTCTTGGATGAATCATAAAGATACAGAAAAAAATAGAAGAAGTATGGTTTCCTGTAATACAATTTTGCAAAAAAAATGGCAGTGAGAAAGCAAGTATGAGGGTAAAATGATAATAAGAACAAGGGGAAAAGAAAAGGGGAAAAGAGAGAAATTAGAAACTTGAATTTGAGTTGAGGGAATCTTTGTGGAATCTAAAGGATAAAAATGATAAGGGTACAATATCAAATTCGGAGCATAAGGGTCTCAATGTCAGGATAACTGGGGAAGTTAATTTATTAATTTTGGAACTTTGTGAGATATACTGCTGAAATAATGAGTTTTGAAAATTTTATATATGTAATGTAAAATAATAATAATCACACACACACACATAAGCACAGTTCAATGTGAATGTGTATTGGTTATGTTGGTCAGTGTCTGGTGTTGTTGAGAGCTGTTGAGAGTCTGGAGAAAGCTGGTTTTGCTTTTGTCTGTGTGCTCTGTGATCACTGTAAATAGTTTTTGCCTCCTGTCCTCTCTAAATAAAATCCTTCACTGCAGCAGCCGACTTCTGCATTTTGTTTGGTAGTATCCTGAGGTTTCTGCTGGGATACTGAACTACATTCACATCGCACCTCAGCGTGAGGCAAACAACTATGCCACACTGCCTCTCCATATCATGTTATTTCACTGTAACTGCCATGGTTCCATTGTGTGTAATCGTGGCATTCATAGTTTGGTCCGTCACTAGGATAATTTGGCTGAGAATTCTAAATGCCCTCCCTATACTTTCAGCCTCAGGCTTCCATGGAATGATACCAGGGCAGTTAAAGTGACATAATAGCATAATTTTGTAGTGTGAATATATCCCTGGTGTCTTTCTATAATGTGATGCTTTTTTCTCTCTCTCTTTTTGCTCCAACACAAATTGATTTGACATATTTATATAGACATGTTTTTCACTACAATCTACTCATCTCTACATGTGATTCTCTCCCTAGTCTCCACTTCTGTGACACACCCATGGTGGTAAGGCCTTTAGATACAACTTCATCTTTTGACTCTTCTGTCTTCTTTACTTCCCATATTCAGTCATTTGTCACACTGTGCCATTTTTCAACATGCAGCTTTCCTGTCTCTGTTCCATGGTCTTCTCTTTCACATTTATTCTTTTCTCACCTCTGTCCAGCAAGGCAAAATATTTTCCTCCCTGAAATGAAAGAGAAGGGAAAGGGAATCACTTCCATTCTACAAACAATAGCCTACTGGTTTGTTCTAAAAGAGAGGTGAAGGTTAGTGCCCTCCACTGTTTCCTGGAATTAGTTTCACATTTAAGTTTATATTAGATTAAGAGATTCTATAAAATCCCTCTGTATGCCTCACCAACTAGTTACCTATTTCATGCAGATAGGAACCAACTCCTTACCTAGGATGTGTAGACAACACTGTCCAGCAACCCTCCTTTTGCAAAGGCTAGCAATGTACATTTTTTCCTACATCTATCTCCTTACCATTCAGGTCATGTGGAAATTTGAATGCATACAAACATCAGAACAGAGGCAAATGTTCCTTTACATTTTTATTATTTTTGAACTTTCATCCCTGTTATTGCAAGTGACTTATTCATATAAAATACTGCAGGAATAAAGCGAATGGCATTTTACAATACTACCCTCTCCCACCAAAATGTGTCTTACATGAAAATCTAGTTGATGAGACTTAGCATATTAACAGAGAATGTCTGGCAGAGGTTTTCAATGAATTATGCTGATGAGAATCATGCAATAATGCTTTTTTTGGTTGCTGTTGCTAATAATCAAATCCAGATTTTCTGAGCTTAAAAATTAATGCTTATTGTTTTTTATCCACTGCTGCTTTTAAAATTAATTAATAAATAAATATGACTGAGCAGCTCTGGTGCAAATGTTGTCTGCAGAACTAAGTTGTTTTACCTAGACTGAAATTAATGAATTGTGTTTCAAGAGAAATTGATTTTCCTTGCATTGCAGCAGTTTAATAAAATCAACATTTTCCCTCCTCTGTCTATTTGCATACCTCACTAGAGGAAGAGACTAAACAAAGGCATCCATTTGGCGATACACCTGATTTCACAGAAAATTGTCACACTAGTGGGGATATATTGCTAGTTGACAATAGTAATAGAATCATTAGCTATCACAGAATCACAGGTGGACTGGGCTTTGGACTAGGTCCAATCTTGTGTTCAGTGCAGTAAATCCAGAACTAGAACATCCCTAATAAATGCCTATCTGATCTGGTGTCTCCTTGAAATCCTCCAGCAAAGGAGAACCCACCACCCCTCTAGGTGGTGTTTGCATTGTTGTAGTGCTTCTACTGTAACAAGCAGTATTACATTGACCTGAAAGATAGGCCATTCTACCCTGGTCTGGTTCAATACATGAATTGGGTGTAATTTGTTAAGAATAATTCCATTACTTGTTAGATTATTTTCTTAGCAAGTAAAGAGGTCATTGGTTGAAATTCTGTATGTCCTTTCACAAAATGTAAATTTCTGTGCACTTAACTAAGTAGCAGAGGTGCTATGAAACCTGGTTACTGAATTGTGAAGATTCATAAGCAGTGTGCATTGGAACTTCCTGATGTGCACAGACCTTGGGCAAGTCAAAAACTCTCAGCCTCAGAGGAAGACAAAGGCAACTCCCCTCTGAACAAATCTTGCCAAGAAAACTCCATGATGAGTTTGCCTTACGGTCACCATATCGTGGAAACAGCTTGAAGGCACACAACTACAGAAATGTGTGGAGGTGCTGGGGTACTAAAAAACTGTGACCATCTCAACTCAATCACATTATTGAGTGTGAATGAGATTGGGAGAAATTTTTGGTATTAATATTAAAAACACATAAAAAATAATAACCTCCTAATAACCTCATGAATAAGACATCTCTAACCCTGCACCTCCATCCTCAACCACTCTGCTCTGGTGCATTAGGCTAAAATCCATGGCCTCCGTGATTGTGTCTATATATCTGGTATGTAGTCTTGCTCTCCTTCTACACCCCTCCACCTTTCCCAGTATTATTGTTCTTTTCTAATGAGTCATGCCTTTTGGGCAAAGTACAACAGCCTCGATTTAATCACCTTGGCTTCCAGGGAGACTTAGAATCATTGAATCATAGAGTTGGAAGAGACCGCAAGGGCCATCCAGTCCAACCCCCTGCCATGCAGGAAATCTAAATCAAAGCATCCCCAAGAGAGGTTTGATGGCCATCTGTCAGGGATGCTTTGATTTAGATTTCCTGCATGGTAGGGAGTTGGACTAGATGGCCCTTGTGGTCTCTTCCAACTCTATGATTCTATAACATACTTTCGCTAATGCAGTGACAAAGCATTCTGGTCTGCATGAACAATGAACAACCGTATGCAGTGCTTTATATTCCAATGTGAAGGACAACTTCTTAGGGATATGGAGGTTGAACCATAATATATGTTGGTACCTTGTATGTGGTTTGCCTTTTGGAGAAAGAGTTAATTTTTTCCCAACGGTGTGCTAATCTTTGGAATATAAGAGACATGCCATAAATTAAAAGTAGTGTATTGTACTTTGCTGACCTTTTCAATATTCACCAGCTTGCATGGTTGGGGTTTCCACTTTCCTTGATTAAAGACCCCACTAGTCACTGAAAAAGTTAAAAGAAGATTAAAAAATTAAAAATGGCACAGTATTTTTTCCCTTCATCGACAGAGGTTAGTAGGTGAATAAGAATGAGAAAGGCAAAGCACTCTGTACATCACCAGTCTGCTTGTGAATATCCTTTCTGAGACCTTTACACTTTGTGAACAATAGCTGGTAAAAGTTAGAGTACAATAAAAGCTAGGATGCACCTACTTTAAACTGTTTTAATAATAGTGATATTTAATTCTCTTTTAACATTTGTAAACAATGCTTTAACTTTGTTTTTTAAACTATAGTAAGCTGCCTTGAATCCCATTTTGGGAGAAAGGTGGGATGTAAATGCAATAAATAAATAAATAAATAAATACATAAATACATAAATAAATATAGTCTGCAATTTTTAATTGGAATAAGTATGATAGTATCCCCTACTACAGTGCACCCGTATTTTACGTGGACATGGCATATGTGGCTTTCAGAGTGTGCTGGAAAAGCCTCTCGCATGCCCCAGAAGAACTAATGGGGCTCCAGCACTAATGGACGCCAGCACACGTGGAAGTATCCAGAATGGATCCCCACATAAGGGGAGGGCCCACTGTATCACTAGGCGGGCTTCCCATAGCAATGGTGCTCTTATCTTGCCAGTGAAACATCCTGGTAGTGTGACCCAGCATGCCTATTCCACAGAAATCAAAGAGGGTAAATTAAACTATCTCAAATGACACTATATATAACAATGCTGCTATTGCTAATACGGTGGACCCTTGTTATACTCTGGGGTTTGGTTCCAAGATCCCCCATGTATAACAAAATTTGTGTACGCTCAAGCCCCATTAAATATAATGACATAGCAAAATGGTGCCCCTTATAAAAAATGGAAAATCAAGGTTTGATATTTGAAATTTATATTTTTTGTAACATTTTCAAACCACGGATGCTTGAGTCCATGCATAAAAAAATCTATGTATAAGAAGGGCCAACTGTATATGAATAATGATCTGTTTCTACTTTTAAATGAATTTGTCATGGGGGCAAGTCCATTCCCACATTGTGAGGGATAGAAGGTTATTTAAAATGCCCTTATAAATTTGATCTCTCCACTGCTACCTGTCCATGGCATCACCCATGGGGATGTAAGCAGAAATAATCAGGATTATTCTAGAAATAATACATCTAAAAGGAGGGGGGAGAAATCAAAGTATGAAAAGGAAGAAAGAGGGGGAAAGAATAACATGGAACTGGAAATAGAATTCACAGACATAGCTGTGGTAGTCTGGAATGTCAATATGCAAAGAGATCTTGCAGCACCTTTGAGACCAAGGCCCCATTCAGACAGGCCAAAATAAAACTGCTTCGGGTCACTAAAGACTGGAGCATGACTTTGGTGCAGCTTCCGGACTCTTAGGACACATGCATCATTTAAACAGCATACATCCAAAGTGATCCAAAGCAGCTTTATTTTGGCCTGTCTGTACGGGCCCTGTATAGAAATGGGGGGGGGGGGAATCACTCCATGCATCTGAGGAAGAAGACCAAATCTATGAAAGGTTATGCTACAACTCCTTCTTCACAGTTAGTCTCAAAGGTGCTACAAGATCCCTTTGCATACAGTGGTACCCCGGGATACGAATGCGCCGGGTTACGAATTTTTCGGGATACGAAAAAATCCCATAGGGATTTATTGCTTCGGCTTACGAAGGTTTCTTCGGGTTACGAAAAAACCGCGGCGCTATTTTCCGCCACCGGAGGGCAGCAGAGAGCTATTTTTCCATTAGCGCCTATGGGAATTCGGCTTACGAAGGTATTTCGGGTTACGAAATTAACCGCGGAACGAATTAATTTCGTAACCCGGGGTACCACTGTAATGGGATTGGAAATGTTGGAGATGTTCAACGTGATGTTGAAAAAGATACTGTGCTTTTTCTGTCTTGACTGTTTGCCTCACACTGGGCTAAGATTGCAACACACAAATCAAAGAGCAACGCTGCTTTCATCACATTAAGCATCCATCTGGCCCTGCATTCTGTCTCTAGTGGTGGTCAGCTAGATTATACAAATCTTGAGGATTTTTCAAAGCACTTTGCTCAACAGAAACGGATACTGAAACAACATCTACTCATCATGATTGACTTCTTATGGACACATTGATCAATTTGGCATGCTTTAGAAGCTGTTCTTCAGACAAGAAAGTTTTGGTGTTGTCGCCCATGCTCCTCCCTCCTCCATCCTTTTTGTGAACAGTGTTTTAAGAGCAAAGATGTCATGTCATGTTTTTTTCATTTTATTTCAAATGCTCTTCAGGATAATGCTTGACACTTAATTACACAGTAAATACAGTAGTGACAGTTTAATTATATGATAATAGACGTGATGATAAAATGTAAACTGAGGATTATTTCTATCTTTAAATGTAGTGTGGGTTACACAGTAATTACTGTTGGACTTACTAAGCATTTTACCAAGTCATTGCCCAGAACATGTCATTAGCCTATCTCCCCTTCACATACTTCCTTTTGAAGGTGTTCCAGAACAGAATTTAAATTATGCTTCAATTTTGTGAATTTTTCATTCATTACATATGCTGTCACTTCACCTTGTCCCACCTGTTCACTTTGTTTTATCATCCTAACTTCTCCTCCTTTGTATTGCCTCCCATACTTTATTTCTAGAGATGAGAAAGCATGATGAGTCTCTCCTCAGTTCTATCACATTAATCTTTATAAACACAAGCAAAAACACCATTCCATTCCATTTCTTTTCTTTTGAACAGAAAAGCCTTCACACAGGTAAAATATGAACTATGGAAAGAACTGGCCTGCACACACGAGTTGTCATATTCCTTCAAGTTGACTCTGACTTATGGCAACCCTAACATGGATTTTCTTGACAAGATTGATTCAGAGGAGGTTTGCCAGTGTCTTAGGACTCTTTCACATGAAGAAAAGTGACAGGAGCATAGCGGGATGCTCCTGTTACTATCACACAATTGCTTGAAGATTATCAGATGACTTCGCATGATGTCGTCATAATCACAGCATTATCCCGCTAATAAAGAGTAATTTTAGCACCGCTTTTCATTCACAGGAAAGTCCTGTGAAAAAAAGTGAAGCAAAAATTACTCTTTATTCGTAGGATAATGCTGCGATTATGACAGCGCCACACAATATTGTCTGATAATCTTCAAGCAATTGTGCGATAGTAATGGGAGCTCCTGCTATGCTCCTGTCACTTTTCTTCATGTGAAAGGGTCCTTAGGCTGAGAGAGTGTGACTTGTTCAAGGGGGTTCCTATGGGTGAGTGGGGATTTGAACCCAGGTTTCCTGTGACTCCAGTCCGACATTTAAACCATTAAAACACATTGGATCTCTGCACACAAAATATTAACTGTTTTTGGGTTGTACTACCTAAGAATGCAAGATTGGGAATTCCAAATACTTTTTTTGCATTTCAGGAGAGTCTGTTTTTTTAATGGGAAATGTTCAATTGTGATGTTCCCCCATTTGTGAGAGTGGGCATGTGTCCTTATTTTTCAGACAGTCCCTTATCTGAAGGCCCTTTCTGTTTCAAGATTGTTCATGCAGAGTCCATTTTAACTAGACTAGGGCTAACAGAGTGGAATCACAACATGGTACTTTTTATGAAACATGGTATCCAATTCTGTCCTGTGCTAATTAATCTGTGAATAATAATAATCATTCTGAACAGTCATTGTGTGCCTATATGTTGTTTGTAACTTATGGTGAACCTATCATGGGATTTTCTCAGCAGGATTTGTTGAGGAATTTACCCTTGGCTTCCTGTGAGGCTAAGTGTAACTTATCCATGGTTGCCCAGTGGATTTCCATGGCTAAGCAGGAATTCAAAACTTCCAGAATCACAGTCCAGCACTCAAAGCACTACACCATACTGGCTCTTATTGCAAGAGTTTTTAAATCATCATCATCATCATCATCAGGCAGCCTAAAGGGCAGAAACTTAGCAGAGAAATTAATTACTGGCATGAATCAATAGTTTGATCTCATATTTTCCTGGGACAATCACACTCAAAGGAAATTCTTCCAGAATACATGCTTAGTTTTATAATATATTGTTTTTGTTGTTAACTGCCCTCAAGTCTTGACTTGTGGTGACCCAATGGAGATATCTCCAAGACCCCCTGACCTCCACTGCTCTGCTTAATTCCTGCAACCCCATACCTGTGACCTCCTTAATAGAGCCCATCCATCTGGCATGTGCTTTCCTCTCCTCCTACTTTCCTCTGCCTACTTCCCTCCATCTTTCCCAGCATTATTGTCTTTTCCAATGAGTCTTTCCTTCTCATGATGTGTCCAAAGTACGACAGCCTCAGTTTGGTCATTTTGGCTTCCAGAAAGGTTTCCGGCTTCATTTGCCCATTTGTTTGTCCTTTTGGCTGTCCATGGAATCCTCAGCATTCTTCTCCAGCACCACATCTCAAATGAATTGATTTTCTTCCTATCTTCTTTCTTAACTGTCCAGCTCTCACATCCATACATGGTAATAGGGAATACAATATGATTCTAACTATTGTGCTCAGTTGTATATCTTTGCATTTTAGAATCTTTTCTAGTTCTTTCATAGCCACCCTCCGCATTCTTAATCTTCTGATTCCTGACTGCAGGAATCCCTGCAGTCCCCATTTCTATGAATGAATGATCCCAGGTATGGGAATTCTTTTGCAATTTCTATTTCTTCATTGTCTAGGTTGAAGTTGTGAAGGCTTTCGGTGGTCATTATTTTTGTTTTCTTTATGTTCAAGATTAAGCCTGCCTTTGCACTTTCTTCTTTGATCTTCCTTAGTAGGTATTCCAGGTCTGTGAGGTTTTCTGCCAGTACTATGGTGTCATCTGAATATCTTAGATTGTTGATATTCCTTCCTCCTATTTTCACTCCTCCTTCTTCTGTGTCCATGCCTGCTTTTCTTATAATATGTTCTGCACACAAGTTGAACAGATAGAGTGAAAGGATACAGCCTTGTCTTACCCCTTTGCCAATTGGGAACCATTCTGTTTCTCCGTGTTCTGTTATGACAATAGCTTCTTGTCCTGAATACAGATTCCTGATCAAGACTATCAGATGTGTTAGCACTCTCGTGTCTTTAAGGGTGTTCCATAGCCTTTCATGATCTATGCAGTCAAAGGCTTTGCTGTGGTCTATAAAGTACATGCTGATTTTCTTTTGAAATTAGTGCACTCTATTAGTCCTTATATGTTTGCAATGTAGTCCCTAGTTCCTCTTCCTTTCCTGAACCCCTCTTGGACCTCTGGTATTTCTCTCCATTTATGATTGGAGTCTATGTTGTAGAATTTTGAGCATAATTTTACTTGCATGGGAGATCAGTGCTATGGTCCTATAGTTGCTGCGGTCTCTTGTGTCTCCCTTTTTTGTGGATGGGATGTATATTGATTGCTTCCCATCTGTTGGCAATCATTTTGTTTTCCATGTGTTGACATAAGTTGGTTAGCACTTGAGTTGCCTTTGTCAATGTGGATTGCAGCAGTTCTGTTGGAATATCATCTGTTCCTGGTGATTTCTTTCTCTATATATCTCTATCTCTATCTCTCTATCTCTCTATCTCTCTATCTATCTATCTATCTATCTATCTATCTATCAGTATTGCAGTTATAGCAGCTTCATACCACTTTATTGCCATGTCCCCATCCAATCACATGAGTTGTACTTTGATGAGGTAGTTAGAATTCTCTAGTGTACTCCTCTGAAATGCACCATGAGAGCTCTCTAACAGCCAACCTAAATACTTCACCAAACAATGAATCCCAAGAGTCTATTGTATGGAGCCATGGCATTTTAAAAGCTATCAAAGGGTTATAACCAGGTTGTGTGGTAACACACTCACGGAGTGACCAAACATCTTCCTTTTCCAAGACATGTCCTACCTTTCAACCTTCTGTCCAAGAAGAATTTCAGAATGTTTTCCATTGTGAGCATGACTAAAAAGCATGAATTTACATTTATACCAGTGCTCTTAGTTTTTGTTTTTTAATGTCCTAATTTTTTTTGAATGCCCTACATTTTGCAGTGCCTTATCCTCCTTTGCAGTTAGGACTTTTGGTCACTTTGCACACTTAGGCTCATCTACACTGTAGAAATAATGTAGTTTGATACCACTATAACTCATGCTTTGGCAGAGAAATCTAAACCCTGTAAAACTACAAGTTCCAGGATTCCATAAGATTGAGCTACTACACTTAAAAGTGGCGCCAAACTGCATTATTTCTACAGTGTAGATGCATCCACTGTTTGTAACCCTATTCAAGTTTTTGCTTAGGCCTCATTGAAGTTGATAGAACATATGTTTCAGTAGGCATGTAGAGGATTGTCAAGTTAAACGTTTCCTATATTTAAGGTTCAGATTTCAACACAACCCAAATGTCAGAGCAAAGAAGATCAAGAAAACACAACAGAAAATAGTGTATTTATAGCTTGGGTTCTCCCGCTCCACATGGCTAACAATACGATCACATAATGCAGATATACTTAGAAACATAAATTGGGGTAGTTAAAATGTAAACCATGTTAGGGCAACTAAAAATATTTCAGAATAATTAATAATGAAAAGCATTTTTATTCAGGCAGGCTTTTTAAAATCATGACAATGTAGTTTTTATATGGGGTGTTCTAGTTATGTTTTTTAATTTTTTGTATATTTTAATGTTAATATTAAACTGTTTTAATTGGATTATTTTTATTGTTTTTGAAAAAATGTAAAGTTTTAAACTATTTTTATCTTTTGAACCAGCTTAGGTCCCCTTCTGGGAGAAATGCAACAAAAAAATGAAATAAATAAACAAATATGATAATTCATCAGTGGAGAAGAAATCCTTTCTACAACAACTCCACTTAACCTATATGGCCTTCTTGTATTAAAAAGGCATTTGCCTGCCAGTTGAAGGACCATAAGGGGGTGGGCCAGGCTAGTCTTCATTGATAAAGAGTTCCAGATCAATTGTCCAAAGAAACACCAGGTACTAGGTAGAACGGGGAACATATTTTTACCTGACATTTTTTGGTACATGTTACCCCATGTACCAAACTCATTTCTACACTTTCTCTGTTGATGCACTGTTACAATAAAAAATGGTTCAAATGAAATAAGCAGAAATAAATTATGCCACAAGTCCCCTTTCTTAATAAAGCAGGCATAACAATAAACCTAATCTGAGTGCTATTGTGTGTGGAATGGGGGTTAGCACAGGGAGAAGGGGGGCTGAAGCACAATTAATCTCCAGCTCTTTTTAATGAAGTTTGTAAAGCTCATAAGATTTTATGGATTTCTAATCAGTGCTAGGCTCGTTTCCTGCGAAAAGTGCCTGTCACAGCTAACAAATGTCCTAAACAAGAGAAATGTTATTGTAGTTAAGACTGTTAAGTGTGGATCTGCAATCTTTCTGCCCCTTTTTCATGTCTCCATATGATGGTAATATTGAAATTCTGTGATCTTCTGACTTCAGTCTGATCCTTCTGGTATTGCTTGCTGAAAAGACCTTATACAGCATTTGTTGTTGTTATCTGCCCTCAATTCAACCTCGACTCATATGGATAAGACATCTCCAAGAACCTCTACTTCTCTGCTTAGTTCCTGCAATCTCATACAAAGTGGTGAAGAAACATAACCTTCAAATGGTTTACAAACCGACAAAGAAAATCCAGCAAATGCTTCGCTCAGTCAGGGACCAGAGAGACCCTCTCACAGCCTCAGGAGTTTACTGCATACCATGCAGCTGCAGATAAGTCTACATAGGGACCACCAAATGCAGTGTGCAAACAAGAATCAAGGAACACGAGAGACACTGGAGACTGGGCCAGCCAGAAAAATCAGCAGTAGCAAAACACCTGCTGGGCATTAACCATCCTGAGCATAAAATACTGTTTGAAAACACTGAAATTCTGGACCATGCCAACCACAACCATGTCAGGATGCACAGGGAAGCCATTGAAAGCCACAAACATCTGGATAATATCAACTGGAAAGAAGAAACCCTTAAAGTGAACAAAATTTGGCTACCAGTCCTGAGGAATAGCAAGATGCAACTCAACAGATGCAAATGGGAAACCACTCAGAGTCAGGGGCTTTCCCAGCAGATAATGATCACCAATTAGCAGACACTAATCCTCTTTTGCATTAGCCTCCCAGCCTGAGGCCTGCCATCAGCAACAGAACAAGACACATGCAAATCACTCCTTCCTTCCCAGGCTCACACAGTATATATACACGCAATTTTTCCAGGCAAGCATTCTCTGAAGATGCCAGCCACAGATGCTGGTGAAACGTCAGGAAGAAACTCTTCTAGAACATGGCCACATAGCCCGACCCCCCTCCCCAATAAAACTATGCATGCTGGCCATGAAAGCCTTTGACTTCACAGTGTCAGTTGAAGCATTTCATCTGCATAGTGAGTCTTCTAACCTGGCCATGTCAGAGATTGTGAGTACATTAGAGGGAGATATCCTTTATTTGTCTTTCCAAGGGTTTCCACTTTACCTTGGAAGTGGCTGGGAGATGTCTCTTCTGGCTGCTAGGTATAAGAAAACAACAAAAAATAAAAGGAGAAATAGAGAAATGCTTTAGAAGACTGTTTTTAAGTTTATAAAAAGGTCTGGCATGTTTTGAACTTTACTGCTCTTTTTCAAGGCTATTCCCCCTTTTACAAGTCCTTCCAAAGAGACCCTGTTCTCTTTTTTTGAGTTAGATGTGTCCTATTTTCCTAAGCCTTTGAAACATGTTTTTTCTTCTTTTATGTCCTTCTCTGTATTAGACATTTTTTTCCTCACACTGAAAGACATAAATATAACTCCATAAATAAAAGTGGATCACTTTATGACTTCTGTGAATCATCTTGGTTTTTAAGGAAAAGACAAGCACTTAAAGATATGTTTGTTTAAAACAGGTTTATCTTACCTTTCCTGATGGCTAACAAAAATCAGATAAAGCAATAAAACGAGAAGAACAATACCATAAAAACTACACAAATCTACAAGCTGCAGAGGTTAACACAGTATAAAAAAGTATGAAGTGATTTCCTTTGTGCACACAGCTTGTTAACTAGATAAATTAAATACACATAAATTTAATAGGTTTGGCCACATTTAACCTAGTGGAAACAACAAGAGAGACATTTCAATGAATTTTAAGAAATACTGTTGTTGGCCGGCTCGTTAGGTTCAAAACACACTACAGATATCATCCAGTTCGAGACCGCTTTAACTGCCCTGGCTCAATGCTAGAGAATCCTGGGAATTGTAGTTTATTGTGGCATCAGAGCTCTCTGACAGATGTCTCACAAAACTACAGTTCCCAGAATTCCCTGGCACTGAGTTAAAGCGGTCTCAAACTAGATTTATGTGTTTTGGACCTTGTTACACAAATACAGTGGAATTTTATCTGTGGGGTGATCCGTTCCAGACCGCCCTGTGGACACCAAAATCTGTGAGAACTCAAGTCTTGTTGTACCCAATGGCAGTGCATGCATGTGGCCATGCCGCCATTAGGGAGAATGGAGGCTGTCCCTAATGGCAGAGCAGCTGTGTGTGCACGCCACCATTGAGGACAACTGGGAGATGTCCCTAGTGGTGGCGTGGCTGTCTGCCTGCACCACCATTGGGCACAACTGGGTACTTGCCATCCGCAGATGCTGAAATCTGTGGATGGCAAGCCCACAGATAAGGAAAATTGCGCAATGGTGATTAAAATTTTCACACACATTGTGATTAAAGAGCCATTATCCCAGGAATAACCAGGCAATAAACAGCAACAAATCATTCATGGGGAAATTTTTTCCCCTTTTGCAACATATACATACCAATATACACAAGAGACTAAATAGGGGGTTTAAACAATGATTATCCATGAAAATTTTCATGCACATCATGATTAAAGAGTCATTATTCTGGGAATAACCAGGGAATAACCAGGCAATAAATAGCAACAAATCATTCAGGGGATTTCTCTGTGAATTATTTGTTGCTCTTTATTGCCTGGTTATTCTCAGGATAATGGCTCTTTACTTGTGACATAGTGTGAAAATCTTAGGACCTTATTTTATTACCTTTTAACCTGGCAGCAACCTAACAGGCTGCAGCTGGAATGTGGCACAAAGGTGGGGATTATTGCATTGTAAATCACCGCCGAATCATTGGGCACCAGCATCCCTTTTTCCAGCTATGCTCATCCGGCCAGTTTTAAAACTTGGGGAGCTTTCGTTTTCAAAAAGGGGGCAGCTGAGCACAGCCAGGACATGGGATACTGCACTAGAAGATGAACCAATGGGCTGATTCTGTCTAAGGCAATATCCTACCTTTGTACATCAAAAGGTCAGAGAAACTGGGAAGTAAGTACCAAGCCAACTTTCCACATCTGTCCAAAAGATGGTGGGAGCTGACAAACATAACCAGTTCCTAGAAATGTGGAGGAGAGAGGGAATACAATCCTATTACCATGAGGGGAAAATAAAGACTAAATTATTGATTATGCTTGAGATGTGGAGAAATCTATTTCCCTGCATTTATTCTCATATTCACAGGATCCTATGAGATTTCCTGAAGCCTATTGGAAGAAAGCCAAGAAGAGCCTAAACAGTTTACTGTTGATCCAGGCCCTAGTCTAGAACAGAAAGAAGGACATCCTTGTGGAATTAAATTTGGATGGCTGGGAAACATTACTTGTCTTGAACTACAGCTCCAAAAATCCCTGGCCAGCAAGACCAGTGACCACAGTCTTCTTGTTGCCACTCTCTGCTTATACTGTACTTTGAGAGACAGGGATATGTGACTTCCTTATAAGACATGGTCTCTTGTGATTTCTTAGGCTTTATCTTTCTAAACAGAGAAAAATAGAGAGACAATCTTAAATATCACAACATGCAAACCTATATATATATATATATATAGATATCATGAAAACTCAGAGCAACATCTGACCTGAAAGAAAGAGAGCAATTTTGTTGAACGGTTTTCCATGGTGGCTATTACAGTCTGGTATAAAGATAAAAAATCACACAGACAGAAAATATAAGGAGTTAAACAGGGGAACTCCCCCCCCCCCCATATATATATAGAGATATATATATATATATATATAATATGGGGCTAAATCCTATTGACAGTCTGATCCAGAGTAGAGCCACTGAATCAACTGCATTTACCTATGTACTGATAGTGGTCCACCTCTAGTTGGGACTAACCAACAGTATGGTATGAGATGGGGATATGGCCTTTATGTAGGAAGAGGCATCTTTTATGAGCTTGGACTGGAACAGGACCTAGAGCACTTCCCATATACCTTTCAACAGAGTTCTTATACAATTTCTGTTCATTGGCATAGCCTCCTTTTTTAGTGGACTGTGCTTTCCAAAAATGGTTATGGAGTCAAAACACGCAGCCAAGGGTTATTTTCTTCTGTCCCAATTAATTTTTTTCCGCTCAGTTTCACTAATGAGACAGTCACTGAATTACGCAATGCACATTCCTATACAGTCATTTGCAGCTCATTTAAGTTCCCATTAACCAGCTTCTCAACCTTCTGAAATAAGTAGAAAGGAGGAAAATATTTGCAGCCCTAAGTTTAATGACATTACAACCTTATCTGATCACAGCTCTTTTTACAAGGCATGGGACAGCTTGTTGGGAGTCAATTTTACAGAGAAAAAGCCTGCAAAACATCAATCATACTGGTGGTTTAAGTCTCAGATATGTATAGTTATTTACCATATTACTCCTCAGGGATGGGTGGAGGGTGAAACCCACAATGTGCACAAATGAATTTAGATACACGGCCACTGATTTTTCCAGTGGTGATATAATTAAGACTATAAAACATTGCCTGTAGCAAACAACCATTGTGGGAGTCCCTAACATGTACTTCTATGCAAGATACCAGATTAAGTTTGTCTTGATTTGCTGCAACAACTATTTGTTTGTCTATGTCAAAGGGTTTGGAACTCAAGGAAGTTTACACCAGGGCAAAATGTAGCATAATTAAACTGCTCAGAAAACAATTTTCTTTCCAAGAGGAAAGATGCAACACAGCAAAAGGAACCACTGCATAGTCAAAGTAAATCAGTCTTCTTTTATTAAAGAAGATTAATAAAGTTGTTCTTTTTAAAATGGTGACATATTTTTTTTGAGTACATGTTCAAAACTTTCATCTGGGTATTTTACTATTATGCATTTCAGTTTTGTTTATCAAAAA